>NC_091956.1:77641990-77731990 GCF_031021105.1 Erythrolamprus reginae | reverse complement strand
GACTCCCATGCTGCCATGTACAGTTCCTAGGAATTTGTCTGAGCTATGTTTGATTGATGCAATGAAGTGGCTTGTTGGGTAATTCCTATTGTGGACCAAGTCTAATCCTATCTTTGTTCAGACCTTGCTGAAGGTGATTTGCTTATGAATAGAGCTAGCTATCTCTTTATCTCATAAGTGCTGATATCTGCTGTGGGCTATTAAGGAAGGTGGGGGCTGCTTTCCAAGAGCATGTTTCACCATTTCTCATCCATGGAAATATAATATTCTGCCTTTTTAATATTTCTCAAAACATTTCATTCTGCTAGGAGAGTGGTATGTGCTAACTTTCTACAATAGGTCAACTCAGTTCTAATAATTTGCAATATTGTGATAATTTATGGATTTCTGGAACAAAGAATATATAATTTAAAAACTCCAAAATCTTTCCAAGATCCTAATACTTGCCAAATATAAGTTTATTAAGTGGAAGTTAAAAACTAATGCTGAATTAAGCCTACAAGTTTCTTTTTCAGAAATTGAATTCTTTAGTGATCCATTTTTATAGATGGGTTTGTGAA
Source organism: Erythrolamprus reginae (assembly GCF_031021105.1). Classification (NCBI taxonomy): domain Eukaryota; kingdom Metazoa; phylum Chordata; class Lepidosauria; order Squamata; family Dipsadidae; genus Erythrolamprus; species Erythrolamprus reginae. The sequence goes on along the minus strand of NC_091956.1, from coordinate 77,731,430 downwards.
TGTAGGGGGGAGAAATTGCTTTGGCTTTATATCTAATACTGTAATGTAATTCCAAGATGCTATTTATTTACGTAACATTATTTCCTGCCTTATTCCCAGGACTCAAAGCAGCATATTCATATAGTTTTCTTCCGACAACCCTGTGCGATCAGTTGGGTTTAGAGACAGTGACTAGTTCAAGGCTTTCCAATAAATGTAATGGTTGATAAGTTAGTAAAATCTTGATCTCCTATGACAAAGGAGACTATTATGTTTGCCCAGGTTCGCCTGGTGCACCAGTTGCGGCCCTATCTGGACTGGGACTCACTGCTCACAGTCACTCATGCCCTCATCACCTCGAGGTTCGACTACTGTAATGCTCTCTACACGGGGCTACCTTTGAAAAGTGTTCAGAAACTTCAGATCGTGCAGAATGCAGCTGCGAGAGCAGTCATGGGCTTCCCTAGGTATGCCCATGTTACTCCAACACTCGGCAGTCTGCATTGGTTGCCGATCAATTTCCAGTCACAATTCAGTGTTGGTTATGACCTTTAAAGCCCTTCATGGCACCAGACCAGAATATCTCCGAGACCGCCTCCTGCCGCACGAATCCCAGCGACCGAGTGGGCCTTCTCCAGGTCCCATCAACTAAACAATGTCGGTTGGCGGGCCCCAGGGGAAGAGCCTTCTCTGTGGCGGCCCCGACTCTCTGGAACCAACTCCCCCCGGAGATTAGAACTGCCCCTACCCTCCTTGCCTTTTGTAAACTCCTTAAAACCCACCTTTGTCGTCAGGCATGGGGGAACTCCCCTGGGCCTATACAATTTATGTATGGTATGCTTGTATGTGTGTATGTCTGTTTAATAATGGTTTTTTAAAAATATTTTAACTGTAAATTTATTAGATTTGTTATAAATTGTTTTTTATTGTGTTGTGAGCCGCCCCGAGTCTACGGAGAGGGGCGGCATACAAATCTAATAAACATAAACATATGTTCACGAAATAAGTCTTTAGTTTAGTTTAGTTTATTTAGTTTGTCGATGTATGAGAAAGCAAGCATAAGTGTGAACATAACATATTGACATATAAGTATAAACAAGTATATGCATATATATAAGGGTTTTTTAAAATCTTTTAAAAATTTTAAAGTTATTTGGATTATTTATGATTTGTTGAATCTTGTTGTGAGCCGCCCCGAGTCTTCGGAGAGGGGCGGCATACAAATCCAAATAATAAATAAATAAATAAATAAATAAATAAATAAATAAATAAATAAATAAATAAATAAATAAATAAATAAATAAATAAATAAATAAATAAATAAATAAATAAATAAATAAATAAATAAATAAATAAATAAGAAATGAGTACAAATAAATGGGAACACTTTGTCAGATTGTGCAGAATGCAGCTGCGAGAGCAGTCATGGGCTTACCTAGGTATGCCCATGTTTCACCAACACTCCGCAGTCTGCATTGGCTGCCGATCAATTTCCGGTCACAATTCAAAGTGTTGGTTATGACCTTTAAAGCCCTTTATGGCACTGGACCAGAATACCTCCGAGACCGCCTTCTGCCGCACGAATCCCAGCGGCGGCATACAAATCTAAATAATAAAATAAATAATAATAATAATAAATATTGGGGTTCCTTGCTTTTAGATTTTTAAATGTATAATTGCTATCTTAGATTTTAATTATTAGATTTGTCAGTATATATTGTTTTTTGTAATAATAATAATAATAATAATAATCTCTAGATAGAGAAAGGAGCATATTTGTACGAACATGAGTGAGTAATAACATCTCTGATATAATAGGCCTAGACAGCAAATTAGAAAATTAAATAGTGGCCAAACATAACTTCTTTATGACCTACGGTTGAATGGTAGGTAGATTGATGATATCACATAAAAATATTGTATGGAAAATCAATTTTATTATTTCTGGACCACTTGGGCTTCCCAGCATGAGGCCATTTACCAGATACTCTAGGGCAGTGTTTTTCAACCATGGCAACTTTAAAATATGTGGACTTTAATTACCAGAATTCCCCAGCCAACCCTCAATTGAAGTCCACACGTCTTAAAATGGCCAAGGCTGAAAAAAACACTGCTCCAGAAATACTGCTAAGCCATATCAAAATACACAACTAATTGTAAAAGTAGCATAGTTTTTGCTTAAAATTCAGAATCTCTCTCTCTCTCTCTGTGTGTATTTATACATACACACATGCACACACACACACATACATATGCAGACATTAACAAAAATGTCAAGAGCCACTTCACCAGAAGAGCCCTGCATTCCTCCTCCCGTAACCGAATACCCTACGAAACTAGACTTACAATCCTGGGCCTAGAAAACTTAGAAGTAAGACGCCTTAAACATGATCTAAGAATTGCCCACAAGATGATATGCTGCAATGTCCTGCCTGTCAATGACTACTTCAGCTTCAACCACAACAACACAAGAGCACACAACAGATTTAAACTTAATATTAACCGTTCCAAATTTGACTGTAAAAAATATGACTCCAGTAACCGAGTTGTCAAAGCGTGGAACTCATTACCGGACTCCATAGTGTCATCCCCAAACCCACAACACTTTACCCTTAGATTATCTATAGTTGACCTATCCAGATTCCTAAGAGGTCAGTAAGGGGCGAGTACAAGTGCACTAGAGTGCCTTCCGTCCACTGTCCTATTGCTCTACCTTTCTTCTATTCCTATATCTCTTCTTCTATTTTTTCATTGATATGTTCTATTACTATGTCTTCTTTTCTATTATTTCTTAAATATATTTTACTATGAGTATCTCCTTTATAACTTTCATCATGAATTTTACTATGTGTATATAGATATACAGTGTTCCCTCGATTTTCGCGGGTTCGAACTTTGCGAAACGTCTATACCACGGTTTTTCAAAAATATTAATTAAAAATACTTCACTGTTTTCCCCCCTATATCACGGTTTTTCCCGCCCGATGACGTCATATGTCATTTCCAAACTTTTGTCTGTCTTTAAAAAACATTTTTTAAAATAAACTTTAATAAATAAACATGGTGAGTAATAATCTAGATGGTTGCTAAGGGAATGGGAAGTTGTAATTTAGGGGTTTAAAGTGTTAAGGGATGGCTTGGGATACTGTTCATAGCCAAAAATAGTGTATTTACTTCCGCATCTCTACTTCGCGGAAATTCAACTTTCGCGGGCTGTCTCGGAATGCATCTCCCGCAAAAATCGAGGGAGCACTGTATACCCACTAAAACCCTCATTGTGTATTGGACAAAATAAATAAATAAATAAATAATAAATAAATAAATAAATAAATTCCTTCAATCATTTCTTTTTCTTTCCATTCATAGAACTATAGCTTCTAGGAGAAAGGGGATTCATAACCTGAATTCTATTGCTTTGGATGGGTAGAGGCAACTGGAAATAAAACTGTAAGAAATAATTCCTTCCCGCATATTCTCTCCATCCTCTTGTTCAAGATTCAAAGCAATTACAGTATAATTTCCAGTTTTTCGTGCACAAAGAGGTTCATATGGAAACTATAGAGTTATTAGACCCTCATGTGGTTGCGGTTTAATTTCTTGTACATTTTGGTTTCTACCTCAGCTGTCTTCATAGCTTTTCTAATGTCATTTTGATGTGCAGCTCGACAGTGGTTTTATATATTTTTTTAACCACCTAGAGTTTTACAGCAGGAGGAAACAATATATAAATAAACGAATAAGCATTGTTATGCGATGGCCATATCGGTTTGAATGTCATTTGCAACAATGGTGGCTTACAACAGAACTTTGCTGCTCTGGAAAAGCTCAGTTATTATTATTATTAAGTATTGCCCACAAGATCATACGCTGCAACGTCCTTCCGGATCAACGACTACTTCAGCTTCAACAGCAACAACACAAGAGCACGCAACAGATTCAAACTTAATATTAACCGCTCCAAACTTGACTGTAAAAAATATGACTTTAACAATCGAGTTGTCGAAGCGTGGAACTCATTGCCGGACTCAGTGGTGTCAGCCCCCAGCCCCCAACATTTCTCCCTTAAACTCTCCACGATTGACCTCTCCAGGTTCCTAAGAGGCCAGTAATGGGCGTACATAAGTGCACTGATGTGCCTATCGTTCCCTGTCCAATTGTCTTTCCTTATCTCATATATCATATATAATCTCTCCTTCCCTTCTACTTCTCTTCTTTCTTACTTTCTATCTTTATATATATTACTTAATGTCTATTCTCTTTCATATGTATTGTATATTGGACAAAGAATAAATAAAACAAAATAAAATAAATTATTAAGGGAACTAGCAGCTTGTTTCTCTCATCATAAAAGAGGACACCGGTCCTTTTTGCCCTGTCAACTTTTCTTTGAAAGACAGCTCCCCTGCCAAATCCCAAAGCTTTCCTAAGCTCCACCACCTTTCACTCCCACGGCAGTGTGTTTGGCCTCCCATGGCTCCGACAAACTCTTAACAGCAGGCACATTCCTTTCTCAAGCCAACCAAAACAAATAGCCCCACACCTACTAAACAAGGCCGACGAAAATCTTTTGTTGAGCACACTACTGTCTCCTAGACAATGAATGAATCACACATGACAGATGTTAGTCACGTCACTCGAGGCCCTTGTGGAAGAAGACCCAAGGGACTGTGAACAGGAGAAAGCAGAATGCATCACAGATGGAGGAATGTGATTGATTTTGGTTTGCGAGCAATGCCATTGTCAACCATAAATTTCGTATGAAATGTAATGTTTTCTTGTTGGCAAGTCTGCCTATGCTCTCATTTATGTTCTCTGCCTTTGCCTTACTGGCAGGGGTGGGCTGCTGCCCGGACTTCAGCTTCAACCACAATAACACACATTTTTTAAAATTTATTTATTTAGTTGGTCCAATACACAATAATACACAATGAAGGTTATAGAGGATATAGTAGAGAAGAATAACGCAACACAACCAATAACACAACTACTTTCCAAAAAGACCTTGACGCTGTTTCTGAGTGGTCTAACACATGGCAACTCCAAATCTCAACTAGCAAATGCTCTGTCCTACACATTGGGAAGAAGAATCTGAACTCCAAATACGAACTGAATAATCAAATTATCACAGATAATCCCCACTGGGTTAAAGACCTTGGTATACTAATAACAAAAGATTTAAGTGCCAAAGCCCACTGCAACAATATAGCCAAGAAGGCTTCAAGAGTTGTAAACCTAATTCTACGTAGCTTCTGCTCTGGCCATCTCACACTACTTACCAGAGCTTACAAAACTTTTGCCAGACCCATCCTTGAATACAGCTCATCTGTTTGGAACCCATACCACATCTCGGACATCAACACCCTTGAAAATGTCCAAAGATACTTCACCAGAAGAGCCCTTCACTCCTCCACTTGAAACAGAATACCCTACGAGACTAAACTTTCAATCCTAGGCCTAGAAAGCCTAGAACTAAGACGCCTTAAACAAGATCTAAGTATTGCCCACAAGATCATATGCTGCAACGTCCTGTCTGTCGGCGACTACTTCAGCTTCAACCACAACAACACAAGAGCACACAACAGATTTGAACTTAATATTAACCGCTCCAAACTTGACTGTAAAAAATATGAGTTCAGTAACCGAGTTGTCAAAGTGTGGAACTCATTACCGGACTCCATAGTGTCATCCCCAAACCCCCAACAATTTACCTTTAGATTATCTACAATTGACCTATCCAGATTCCTAAGAGGTCAGTAAGTAGTACAACTGCACTAGAGTGCTTTCCGTTCCCTGTCCTATTGTTCTCCTATATCTCCTATACCTTTCTTCTATTCCTGTATCTCTTCTTCTATTCTTTCATTGATATGTTCTATTACTATATCTTTTCTATTCTTTCTTAGATATATTTTACTATGAGTATATCCTCTATAACCTTCATCATGTATTTTACTATGTGTATATATATATATATACCCACTAAAGCCCTCATGTGTATTGGACAAAATAAATAAATAAATAAATAAATAAATAAATATAAATAAGAGTTATGCTGAGAGGTGATAATCAATAATAATTATATCTATGGGTTTTAAATCTCATTTTTAAACTCTATTGCATTTGTATTCTATGTATTGTATTGTTGCTGTTGTGAGCCGCTCAAAGTCTTCGGAGAGGGGCGGCATACAAATCTAATAAATCTTAAATCTTAATCTTATATATATTGAGAATTGAAAACTGGAAAAGGAATACAGTTTAACTTGTAAATATAGTTAAGGAAATATGACATCAACATAATCTACCGTTAAAGGAAAAAAGGGTTATAAAGATTCAATGTATCGTTGTTGCTTTTTGTTTTGTCTTTGTTTTTCTTTTTCTTTGATGTTTTCAATGTTTTTTTAAATGTTTTATACTCAATAAAAAAAAATTTTTTTTTTAGAACAAAGATTTTTGAAGACTGAAACTTAATAGGATTAGTGATGGGTGAACCAAACTCACACAATTCGGGTCCGTACCGAATTTTGTGGTGTTCGGTATGCCGAACATGAACCCAACATTTTTTGAAACTTCGGGCAAAGTTCGGGGTCGTGTTCAGCATTCGGAGCTTTGACGTCACCAGCAGGTTGCTAAGGACGCCAAGGTGATCACTTCCGGGATTCCATGGAATCCAGGAAGTGATCACCTTGGCGTCCTTAGCAACCTGCCGGTGACGTCAAAGCTCCGCCCCCAGAATCTCTTCGTGGGAGGGAGTCCCCAGCTCCTTCAAAGGGAGGTCTTCACGTAAAAATAAACATGAAATCCAGGAAGTCATCACCGTGGCGTCCTTAGCAACCTGCCGGTATACATGACGTCCGTAATCTCTTGGTGGGATTCCCCGTTTGGGTTCGGGTTTGGTGTTCGGATCTTTGACGTCACTGGCAGGTTGCTAAGGACGCCAAGGTAATCACTTCTGGGATTCCATGGAATCCAGGAAGTGATCACCTTGGCGTCCTTAGCAACCTGCCGGTGACGTCAAAGCTCTGCCCCCAGAATCTCTTCGTGGGAGGGATTCCCCAGCTCCTTCAAAGGGAGATCTTCACGTAAAAATAAACATTGTTATTTTTACGAAAAAGGACCTCGCAGCGGCGCTGCATGTAAAAATAAACATGGAATCCAGGAAGTGATCACCATGGCATCCTTAGCAACCTGCCGGTATACATGACGTCAAAGCTTCACCCCTGGAATCTCTTGGTGGGATTCCCCGTTTGGGTTCGAGTTCGGTTTGGGTTCGGCCAAATTTTGCGTAAAGTTCGTCCAAATTTGCCGTACCCGAACAATGTTGGGTTCGCCCATCACTAAATAGGATGGAAAATACGACCGTTACACATAGCAGAACTCACCTATCTCACTTTCATTGGAATAAGAAGACTGGGCAAAAACTCATTCAAATGAACCCTACTTCAACAAATTAATGATGACATGAAGGAATGGTTTTAGAGTGAAAACAAATAGACGTATTAGTTTTAAAACAATTGGTCCGTGCCTCCTTATGTTCAAGAACCCCTCTGCTACCCAACAATTAATTATGCCACAGAAATGGCCCCGGCGTGTCTTGTCAATTCAATCATTTCCAAAACTACAAGGAAATGCTCCTGGTAGGTCTTTTCTAGGAAAACACTTGGGATCATCTTGATTAAAGCATTCTGATATGGATTTGAAAAATGAATTGCGAGGTCTTTGAACCAGTGCGTCACATTAACTTTGGGAGGCAGAAGATCAGCTGGTAACAGTTAGTAGTGCAAAATCTCTGCCTCCATCTGGCTTGTTGCCTGCCACAAGCTCATAGGGTAACAAAAGACAGACAGGACTTAAGACATATGGCTCAGAAGTATGATGGCAAGATTGGAGATGAAACAAAGGGTGGTGGTGGGCTTTGTTCTTTTGTTGAGGTAAGTGTAAACTACAGCGGTATTTTCTCTGTGGTTCTGTCCACAAATTCTTTTTAATAAATAAGCCACTCAAGGAATGACGATTGACATAATACTACACTAACCTATCTTGGAATTATTTCTTTTCATTAATTTTTTAGCCACAAAAAACTTTATAAAAATGGTACCATTGGCTAAAATTTCAATAGCCTATCAATTTTAATAATAATTAATAGTAATAATAATAATAATAATAATAATTTATTGGATTTGTATGCCGCCCCTCTCCATAGACTCGGGGCGGCTAACAACAATAATAAACACAACATGTACAATCCAATAATAAAAAACAACTAAAAACCCCTGTTATAAAACCAAACATACACACAAACATATCATGCATAACTTGTAATGGCCTAGGGGGAAGAGCTATCTCAGCTCCCCCATGCCTGGCAGTATAAATGAGTCTTGAGTAGTTTAAGAAAGACAGGGAGGGTGGGGGCAGTTCTAATCTCCGGGGGGAGTTGGTTCCAGAGGGCGGGGCCACCACAGAGAAGGCTTTTCCCCTGGGGCCCGCCAAACGACATTGTTTAGTCGACGGGACCCGGAGAAGGCCAACTCTGTGGGACCTTATCGGTCACCGGGATTCGTGCGGTAGCAGGCGGTTCCGGAGGTAATCTGGTCCATACCCATGTAGGGCTTTAAAGGTCATGACCAACACTTTGAATTGTGACCGGAAACTGATCGGCAGCCAATGCAGGCCGCGGAGTGTTGAAGAAACGTGGGCGAATCTTGGAAGCCCCACGATGGATGTCACGGCTGCGTTCTGCACGATCTGGAGTTTCCGAACCCTTTTCAAAGGTAGCCCCATGTAGAGAGTGTTGCAGTAATCGAACCTCGAGGTGATGAGGGCATGAGTGATTGTGAGCAATGACTCCCTGTCCAAATAAGGCCGCAACTGGTGCACCAGGCGAACCTGGGCAAACGCCCTCCTCGCCACAGCTGAAAGATGATGTTCCAATGTCAGCTGTGGATCGAGGAGGACGCCCAAGTTGCGGACCCTCTCTGAGGGGGTCAGTAGTTTCCCCCCCTAGGGTGATGGACAGACAGATGGAATTGTCCTTGGGAGGCAAGACCCACAGCATCTGGTTGGCAACATCTTTTTTTCATCTGTGAAACGCTAGGTATTTTGGATCAATTTTACCAAACAGTTTAATTTTTTTTAAGTATTGTTTTTAGAATAAATCTTGCCAAACAATGTTGTTGACAATCAACGAAGCCTCCAAGAACAACGTCCTTTCTCAAAAAGGCAATTACTGTAATCCCGGAAGAATCTGTGCTTCTAGATCAAAGCAAATCAAGAAAGGACCTTTTCTTGCAATTGATGAGACTTTTCCAAAATGATTCCACAGAATTTATGAGATTGCCTGATAGAATAGAATTTACAAACAAGGATCAGTCACAAAGACCAAACTGTTCTTCTTGTTTTTGAAAGTACCGCAGCATGAGAATATTCTTTCAGCATATTCATGGAACTGTAATTGTAAACATATCCATATAGGGGCTGGCAATACTGTTTCACTATTTTAGTAAATTGGCCACTTTTCACAAATAAGTGCGCTCTTTTGTACATGATGTTTATCGTGGAAAGTCTTCTGTTACTGCATTTATATTTAGCCTAATGTTGAGTAACCAGGAGTCTGAACTAAATGGGGGAGCTGACAATTCAAACCAGGATTGTCACCAGATCATGGGACCCAAAGCACAAAGCCAGAAGTGAGAATCAAAAACTTGGTGGCAGGAACAAGAAACAAGCTATATACTGGAGGACCAAATAATGAGAAATCATTATGAGGATCATTTGGAACCAGGTTCTTCCTGGTACAGAGCTGGAGGGATCAAGGCCTGGTGGCTCAACTGCTAACTCTCTGCCTTACAAGGCAGAGGCTGCCAGATCAAATCCCAGTAAGGAAGGGTGTGGTTAGCTGATGAGGCCAGAACAAGGCCGAAATGGTTCCATCCTAGTCTCCCTTAATTTTAAAATTTCAGCTAAAAACATTTGATACATACAGAATATAGTTGTCGGCTATGAATAAATTAACTGCCTTGAAATGGTCCTGGGTTGGGCCTAGAGGCAAAAAGGAGCTGTGACGTTCCTTCAATATACCAGGGTGATCCGACATAAAAAAACACACATATATACATACATACATACATACATACATACATACATACATACATATTTGTTTCCGTAGATTTTCATGGGTATATGTATGTAGATTGTTCTGTACATCCAGTGTGGATCAGTATAGGACAATTAGCTACATACTAGTGATATATGATGCTATAGACAAGACAAGTTATACACCTGTACTGCATTAATGCTAGGGATATGTTGTAAATACATCTCAAAGTTTCCATGGAGTAGAAATAAGTGCAGGCAGAACTTTGTTGGGATTAAGCCCAAGCATCAGGTATCACTGGTATGTCATGGCTTCTTTGATTACCATTAGGGTTATTTGTTCAAGCACAGTCACAAACAGCTTTTCTAAATAGTTGTTATTCAAATGAATCTATTTGGCACTCGTAAAAATAGACATGTCAATACCGCAGGAAATTTCAAGGACTGAACAAAGTTTTCTTTGTTTGCCTTTATAAATTAAAACAGGATGGATTCAGAAATGGAAATTTGGCAAACATTGGCTTGATATGGTCAAATTGATTTAAGACATGTTGAAATTTCCTACAAAAGCTGCTCTGGGATGGCCTATCCAATAGACATACAGAATATTTTTTCTGGATGCCAAGCCTGCAGGGAGTTTCTGATCAGACAATGCTAAGACACGAGGGGAGTACGGAAGAAACATCTACGGTAAAAGACACAGGGAAAACAAAACAAAGGATGAATCCTGCGGACCAAAACCACAATGGAAATTGGAGAGGACAGACTTCCTTAACTCTGAATCTTTGTCCAGATTGTGACAATTTAGAGAAAAAGTGTGTGTGTGTATCTTGTATCTTCACTTCTTGGCATCCAGGGTGAAAAGGAGGCCCTGGAGCCTGTCCAGCCCTTTTATAGGGCTGCAGGCTCTGCCCTGGATGACATCACTGGGAAGGCCAAAGCCTTCCCAGGAGGTGGCCGAGATCTCACGAAATATCGTGAGATCTCGGCCGAAAACAAGATGGCGGCCGCGCCGAGGGCTGTGTCTCCCTGGCCCTGCGGCAAAACGGGCTGGGGATAAGTCACCGGCCGAGTAATTTTCTAATTCAAAAACAAGAAGATAACAACAGCAACAACAGCAGAGTTGGAAGGGACCTTTGAGGTCTTCTAGTCCATCCCCCTGCTTAGGAAACCCTACACTACTCCAGACAGTCCACCCCTCCTATGCAGGAAACCCTATACTACTTCAGACAGATATTTATCCAACATCTGCTTAAAAACTTCCAGTGCTGGGGCATTTACAACTTCTGGAGGCAAGCTGTTCCACTAATAACTGTTCTGACTGTCATGAAGTTTCTCCTTAGTTCTAAGTTACTTCTCTCCTTGTTTAGTGGCCACCCATTGCTTCTTGTTCTACCCTCAGGTGCTTTGGAGAATAGGTTGACTCCTTCTTCTTTGTGGCAACTCCTGAGATATTGAAACACTACTATCATGTCCCCCCTGGTGCTTCTTTTCATTAAATAAGCCATGCCCAGTTCCTGCAACCATTCTTCATATGTTTTAGCCTCTAGTCCCCTGATCATCTTTGTCGCTCTTCTCTGCACTTTTTCCAGAGTCTCAACATCCTTTTTATATCGTGGTGACCAAAACTGAATGCAGTATTCCAAGTGTGGCCTTACCAAGGCCTTATAAATTGGAATTAACACTTCACATGATCTTGAGTCCGGCAATGAGTTCCATGCTTCGATAACTCGATTGTTGAAATCATATTTTTTACAGTCAAGTTTGGAGCGGTTCGTATTAAGTTTGAATCTGTTGCGTGCTCTTGTGTTATTGCGGTTGAAGCTGAAATAGTCATTGACCGGTAGGACGTTGCAGCATATGATCTTGTGGGCAATACTCAAATCGTGTTTTAGACACCGTAGTACTAGGCTTTCTAGGCCCAGGATTGTTAGTCTATTTTCGTAGGATATTCTGTTTCGAGTGGAGGAGTGAAGGGCTCTTCTGGTGAAATATCTTTGGACATTTTCAAGGGTGTTGATGTCTGAGATGTGGTATGGGTTCCAGACAGATGAGCAGTAGTCTAGGATGGGTCTGGCAAAAGTTTTGTAGGCTCTTGTGAGTAGTGTGAGATTGCCTGAGCGGAAGCTGTTAAGAGTCACAAGCACAAAAGGGTGGACTTTACCTCATTGCTTCATAATCATATTTTGTCATTTGTGCTCATGGATGCTCATGCCAACAGTAAGATTAATTTTAAATTAGCAATAAAGCCAACTTCTGGAACTGGTTTCCCAAATAATAAAACTATCACCAGAATATGTTTACTCCACATCCTATCCCAACAGAAAGTGCAGAATGCCATTTTTGGAAAACTATTAAATAAGAAACTAGATTTTTTTTAAAAAAAAAACTTGCTTTTTTTCATGCAGTGAAAGTACAGTATTAAACAGATGAACTAAAGCAGATTCAGTCTTCAAACTGGGTTGAAGCCAAATTAAAATCAGTATAGATAATCCATTTCTTTGAAGAATGTCTTGAGTTGCGGAGCCAATATGAAGAATAAAAGAGAGTATGTGTTGTATTATTCATCCTTGGATGAATAATTAAGTAATTTGTCATGATGCCATGTTCTGTCTTTAGTTAAAATTTAGGCTCCTGGCAAAAGTACTATATTTTGTCTGATTAATGTTTTTGTTTACACTTCAATATGAAAGAATTCAGAAAGTTTTTTTTAAATTCCAAAAGATATAAAACATATATTAAAAAGTTAAGAGTCGTCACTTTCAGAGTGAAAATGAAAAGAAATTCCTGCTTTGATGAATAAATGTCATTCGATAGATTCTAAGGATGAAAGACAAACTTCTTATTGTGTAACTCAGATAACATCAGCGGTGCTGTGTCATCACTCAATTTTGTTTAAAGACTGAGTGATGTGGAAGACAGAAATATAGATACTGATCAAACCAAACTTGTAAATATAATAATGTCACTTATTGATTTCTACAGACTTATAATACATTTCAGCTGAAAAAGTAAGGAATTGCCTATTTCTTCCAGAAGAGTTTACCCATTTATTTCAACCCATCAGGCTGTAAGATTTTTAAGAAAACATATTCTTTCCACTAGATTGTGCTAAGCATCTGTTATTTAAAGTACCCCCAGAATAAATAAAAAAGATCAATAATTTTTGCCACGCCCCTCCCCAGACACACAAAATAAAATTGAGGGAGGAGTTAGCTAATTTGCATTAAATGTACTATAATAACAACTGTAACTCTGAACTGAAAGCTTGTATGCTCTACTAAAATGAAACCAACTTTCTTGCTTGTGTTTACTTGAAGAAATAATCTACTTATGGTATTGTATATACAGTGATACCATGTCTTACAAACTTAATTGGTTTCAGGACGAGGTTCTTAAGATGAAAAGTTTGTAAGACAAAACAATGTTTCCCATAGGAATCAATGGAAAAGTGATTAATGCGTGCAAGCCCAAAATTCACCCCTTTTGCCAGCCGAAGCGCCCGTTTTTGTGCTGCTGGGATTCCCATGAGGCTCCCATGCATGGGAAACCCCACCTCCGGACTTCTGTGTTTTTGCAATGCTGCAGGGGAATCCCAGTAGGGGAATATCAGCATCACAAAAATGAGTGCTTCGCTGGCAATAGAAGTCCGGAAGTGGGGTTTCCCAGCGAAGGGAGCATCAGTGAAATCGCAGCATCACAAAAACTCCGAAGTCCTCGAAACCCCACCTCCAGACCTCTGTGTTTTTGTGATGCTGCGATTTCATTGAGGCTCCCCTCGCTGGGAAACCCCACCTCCAGACTTCCGTTGCCAGCGAAGCACCCATTTTTGCACTGCTGGGATTCCCCTTCTGGGATTCCCCTGCAGCATCACAAAAACACGGAAGTCCAGAGGTGGGGTTTCCCATGGAGGGGAGCCTCAGGGGAATCCCAGCAGCACAAAAACGGGTGCTTCGCTGGCAACGGAAGGTCTGAAGGCGGGGTATCCCTGCAGCAGCGGTGGGTTTGTAAGGTGAAAATAGTTTGTAAGAAGAAGCAAAAAAATCTTAAACCCTGGGTTTGTATCTCGAAAAGTTTGTATGACGAGGCGTTTGTAAGACGAGGTATCACTGTATATATTGCAGAGAGCTGTTTCATCACCTTCAATTATCTTCATTAGAAACAGCAAGTTTTTTTCTACCACTCTCTGTTTTCTCACCTTCAATCATCTTCATTTTTATTTCATTACAAAGAGAATGTTTTTTTCTTTCATATATGTTGTTTTTGTGATGGTTTCTTTTCAAATAAGGCTTCAATTTCACCTGGCCCACTTGACATAGAATGATCCTTTTGCAATAGTGCCAGCATGAGCATAAAATGAAGTGTACTTCTCTTCATGTTTCCACAATCACATGTCCATTTTTTAAAAGTATAATACAGTGGTACCTCTACTTAAGAACGTCTCTACTTACAAACTTTTCTAGATAAGAACCGGGTTTTCAAGATTTTTTTGCTTCTTCTCAAGAACCATTTTCCACTTACAACCCCAAGCCTCCGAAACTGTAACCAGAAAAGGCAGGGAGAAGCCTCCATGGAGCCTCTCTAAGAATCTCCTGGGAGGAAACAGGGCCTCCACTCTCCCTGTGGTTTCCCCAATCGCACACATTATTTGCTTTTACATTGATTCCTATGGGAAAAATTGCTTCTTCTTACAAACTTTTTCTACTTAAGAATCTGGTCACGGAACGGATTAAGTTTGTAAGTAGAGGTACCACTGTATCTTAAAGCATAATGGTGGTAAGTACTCAATTTCTGTCCATTGCCTGTATAAAATAACCATTGGTTCATTTTTCAGAGTGAGCATTGGTTGGGAAAGTCGGAGGAAGAAATGAAATTCTAGTTTTTCTGTATAGTCCTGTGAATGAAGAAGCTGCATTCAATTATGTTTTAACATGTGTGTGTGTGTGTTTAATGGTACTTCAGCCTTCTATAGTATGTCTGCAGGCAGTCATTTTTGCTAACAAAGCAGTATAAACCCACATTATATATTGCCATGGAGTGAAGTTTAGCTGTAACATGATGATGCTGGACACAAATATTCAACATCTTGACAGCTGTTGCATCCCATCAAAACCACCTCTCTTTGTAGTACAACAGTTCATACAAGTAAGGCATTAGAAATCAACTTGAACTCTTCCCAAAACCATGCTGGAATGAATTTGATCACTATCAAAATAGGAAGCAACACCAGTGACATTTGTGAACATTCCAGTTATTCCAATATTTTTGTTCTTACTAACCTCTGTCATTTTTAATCAATACAATTTAATCACATGCATTTATCCAATCTATTCATAGCTGCGTGCTGTATATGCTCAGGGAGAAATCTATACAATAGATCTGCGAGCCAACTATTATGTTGATTGAACACATTTCATCTGAAACTCATTCCAGAGGCACAGAATATGCCTCCCTCCATTGAAAGCTTTCTGTTATTTTTTTAAAAAATCATTTAGGTTTCCACTTTTTCGGAGGGGGAAGGGGGAGAATCAACATTTTTTTCTTTAAAATGTAAAAGAAATAGCACTTAGTCTTATGTAACACTTCACAGTGCTTTACAACGGTTTACAGAGCCAACATATTGCCCCGCAACAATCTAGGTCCTCATTTTACCAACCTCAAAAGGATGGTCTACCAACTGGCAACTTCAAATCTCTACCAACAAATGCTCTGTCCTACACATTGGTAAAAAGAATCCAAATACTAAATACATACTTGGTAAAACTGAACTCACAGCAGACCCTCACTCAGTCAAAGACCTCGGAGTACTCATTTCCAATGACCTAGGTGCTAGAGCCCACTGTAACAGCATTGCCAAAAAGCCTTTAAGAATTGTAAACCTAATCTTACGTAGCTTCTTCTCTAGAAACACTGATTTATTAACCAGAGCATACAAAACATTCATCAGACCTATTCTAGAATATAGTTCACCTGTGTGGAATCCACACCGCATATCAGATATTAATACAATCGAAGGAGTCCAGAAATACTTCACAAGAAGAGTCCTTCACTCTTCCTCACGTAACAAATTACCCTACTCCTCTAGACTTCAAATACTAAATCTAGAAAATTTATAACTACGTCCTCTCCGAACTGATTTAACTGTTGGTCATAAAATCATACATCATAATGTACTCCCTGACAGTGACTACTTCACCTTTAACAACAACAACACAAGAGCATGTAATAGATACAAACTGAATGTAAATCGCTCCAAACTTGACTGCAGAAAATACGATTTCAGCAATAGAGTGGGCACCGCCTGGAACTCATTATCTGACTCTGTTGTTGCTTCCCCCAACCCCAAAATCTTCAACCTTACATTATCTACAATTGACCTCTCCCCTTTTCTAAGAGGTCTGTAAGGGGCATGCATAAGTGCACTTATGTGCCTAATGTCCCTGTCCTATTGTCTTATTATCCTTTCTATTACTACGTCCTACTTATGTTATGTTACGTTATGTTAATATGTACTATAATATTATACTTGTTTGACAAATAAATAAAATAAAATAAAATAATTAATTAATAATAGAAAATAGAAGACACCTTTTGCATGATTGTACAGAAAACAATAAAGAATATCCTCAAAAAAGAGGGAATTTAATATTTAATATTAACTTACCATCCACCCAGCTTTCCCATTAAGCATAATTGGAATGGGACAGATAAGCAGGGGTGGTAAAACTATTAAAAACACAATAAAACTGCAGAATCAATTATAAGTGTCACTTTACTTGCTTCAGGAAGGTTTGTTTATCCCAACTCCGTAATATTGGCACTTAAACATCACTAAATTAAACATAGCTGGTGTTTATTTATTATACAGAAGATTCATTTTCAAATGCATTATCCATATTGGTAATTTATTATCATTATCATCATCACATAAGCTATGTTTTAGGCTTTCTTATGTTTATTATATTGTTGGCCATGTAACCATAAGTCTTATATGTCATTTGCAGTTTTGAAATTGAAATGGTTTCCTGAGTAAATAAATAAATCCCAACAAACCAAAATTGATATTCAAATGTATATCCTCTGCATGCTTCCAATTACCTTATATTCATTGGACATGTGAATGTATAGAGGCAAAGAACTATTTTTCCACAAACAGAGCAGAAAGATAGAACAATTGAATGACACAGTACTGTTCTTATAATGAATTTTTGTTGTACACAATGAATTCTTTCCATAACGTAATAATTGACAGTCATTCATATCGTTCACTGAATACATTCCCTAATAATAGACTTGATTTATGATTAGTAATAAATACTTCATGTAGCTGTTATTTAATTCTGCTTTAGAAAAAAATCACAAAAAGAAATGTTCCTTCGATATCTCACCTGCCAACAACGTGTCAAGGGATCATCTGTTGTGACAGCACTGATTTTATTTTATTTTTTTATTATTTTATTTTATTTTATTTTATTTTATTTTATTTTATTTTATTTTATTTTATTTTATTTTATTTTATTTTATTTTATTTTATTTTATTTTATTTTATTTTATTTTATTTTATTTTATTTTATTTTATTTTATTTTATTTTATTTTATTTTATTTTATTTTATTTTATTTTATTTTATTTTATTTTATTTTATTTTATTTTATTTTATTTTATTTTATTTTATTTTATTTTATTTTATTTTATTTTATTTTATTTTATTTTATTTTATTTTATTTTATTTTATTTTATTTTATTTTATTTTATTTTATTTTATTTTATTTTATTTTATTTTATTTTATTTTATTTTATTTTATTATTTTATTTTATTATTTTATTTATTCATTTGTCCAATACACAATACATATGGGAGACAATAGACATGAAGTAATATACCGTGTTTCCCCGATAGTAAGGCAGTGTCTTACTTTCTTTTTACCCCCAAAAGCCCCCCTATGTCTTACTTTGGGGGTATGTCTTATATTGGAAAAAATAAGACATACCCGGCCAACCCACCTACCCGAACCCGCAACACCCGTGTCCCGTAAAAAGTAGTAGCACCCTCCCCCCCACACACGGACACACATCCGCATCCCCGCCTGCCCACCCCATCCGGAGCTGCCGGAAAGGAGGCGGGCGAAGGAGGGCGCAGCTCCGGCCGCTCGCCTCGCCCGCCCAGCGTCTCCGAAGCGCCCTTCGCCTTGAGCTCCCTCCGGAGCCTGCCGCCGCCGCCGCGCTTCCTCCGCCGGCCAAGGAGTCCTCCTTATCCGCGCCGGGTTTGGAGTAAGGCTTGAAGCTGGACTTGTCCTCGGCGGGCGAGGCGGCGGCCCTGGCCGAAACGGCGCGGCTCTGCCTGCGGCATGAGCGGGAGCTCCGACTGCGCTTCCTGCGCAAGCCCAACGCCGACAGAGACGTCCAAAGGCGGACGCTTGCAGCTCAGCGACATCGGCGCCGAGGACAAGTCCAGCTTCAAGCCTCCTCGGCCGGCGGAGGAAGCGCGGCGGCGGTGGCAGGCTCCGGAGGGAGCTCGGGCGATGGCCGCTCCGCCGCTTCGGCCAGGGCCGCCGCCTCGCCCGCCGGGTGGCCCAAGCTCGCGCCAGCTTGGGCCACCCGGCGGGCAAGGCGGCGGTCCTGGCCGAAGCGGCGGAGCGGCCACCGCCCGAGCTCCCTCCGGAGCCTGCCGCCACCGCCACGCTTCCTCCGCCGGCCGAGGAGGCTTGAAGCTGGACTTGTCCTCGGCGCCGATGTCGCTGAGCTGCAAGCGTCCGCCTTTGGACGTCTCTGTCGGCGTTGGGCTTGCGCAGGAAGCGCAGTCGGAGCTCCGGCTCATGCCGCAGGCAGAGCCGCGCCGTTTCGGCCAGGGCCGCCGCCTCGCCCGCCGAGGACAAGTCCAGCTTCAAGCCTCCTCGGCTGGCGGAGGAAGTGTGGCGGCGGCGGCAGGCTCCGGAGGGAGCTCGGGCGGTGGCCGCTCCGCCGCTTCGGCCAGGACCGCCGCCTCGCCCGCCGGGTGGCCCAAGCTGGCGGTGGCGCGAGCTTGGGCCACCCGGCGGGCGAGGCGGCGGCCCTGGCCGAAGCGGCGGAGCGGCCACCGCCCGAGCTCCCTCCGGAGCCTGCCGCCGCCGCCACCGCGCTTCCTCCGCCAGCCGAGGAGGCTTGAAGCTGGACTTGTCCTCGGCGCCGATGTCGCTGAGCTTCAAGCGTCCGCCTTTGGACGTCTCTTTGTCGGCGTTGGGCTTACACAGGAAGCGCAGTCGGAGCTCCCGCTCGTGCCGCAGCCAGAGCCGCGCCGCTTCAGCCAGGGCCGCCGCCTCGCCCGCCGGGTGGCCCAAGCTCTGGGCGCAGCGCACCACCGCGCACAGCTCCCTCGCTTTTACGTAGTACCGTGTTTCCCCGAAAGTAAGACATATGTCTTACTTTCGGGGTATGGCTTATATTAGCTGACCCCCCTGAAACCCCCCATATGTCTTACAATCGGGGGGGTCTTACTATCGGGGAAACACGGTAAATAAAGATAATATGTAAAAATAGAGGAGAGGATATATGAAAGGAAGAAAATATATATAATATGTAAGATAAAGGAAAGACAATTGGACAGGGGATGAAAGGCACACTAGTGCACTTATGTACGCCCCTTACTGGCCTCTTAGGAACCTGGAAAGATCAATCGTGGAGAGTCTAAGGGACAAATGTTGGGGGTTAGGGGTTGACACAATTGAGTCCGGCAATGAGTTCCACGCTTCGACAACTCGGTTGCTGAAGTCATATTTTTTACAGTCAAGTTTGGAGCGATTAATATTAAGTTTGAATCTGTTGCATGCTCTTGTGTTGTTGTGGTTGAAGCTGAAGTAGTCATTGACCGGTAGGTCTTATCAGCATATGATCTTGTGGGCAATACTTAAATCGTTTTTTAATTTTTATCCAGGGGGTCAACTGTACAACAAGTGTATAGAGCAGAGGTCAACAAACCACTTTATAATGACTTCATAAGGCCACACTTGGAATACTGCATTCAGTTTTGGTCACCACAAAGTAGAAAGGATGTTTAGACTCTAAAAAGAGTGTATTGAAGAGCAGCAAAGATGATTAGGAGACCGGAGGCTAAAACATATGAAGAACGGTTGCAGGAACTGGGTATGTCTAGTTTAATGAAAAGAAGGACCAGAGGAGACATGATAGCAGCATTCCAATATTTCAGGGATTGCCACAAAGAAGAGGGAGTCAAACTATTATCCAAAGGTAGAACAAGAAGCAATGGGTGGAAACTAAAGAAGGAGAGAAGCAACTTAGAACTAAGGAAAAATTTCCTGACAGTTAATAGAATAGAATTTTTATTGGCCAAGTGTGATTGGACACACAAGGAATTTGTCTTGGTGCATATGCTCTCAGCGTACATAAAATAAAATATACATTTGTCAAGAATCATGTGGTACAACACTTAATGATTGTCATAGGGGTCAAATAAGCAATGAAGAAGCAATATTAATAAAAATCTTAGGATATAAGCAACAAGTTACAGTCATACAGTCAACATGGGAGGAAATGGGTGATAGGAATGATGAGAAAAACTCCAAACTTAAAACAATTAATCATGGAACAGCTTGACTCCAAAAGTTGTGAATGCTCCAACATTGGAAGTTTTTAAGATGTTGGATAACCATTTGCCTGAAGTAGTGTAAGGTTTCTTGCCTAACCAGGGGTTGGACTAGAACAGTGATTTTCAACCTTTTTTGAGCCGCGGCACATTTTTTACATTTACGAAACCCTGGGGCACATTCCTCCCATTCACTCTATTTCTTTCTCCCTCCCTCTTTCTCTTCCTTCCTCTTTCTTTATCTCTCTCTCCATCCCTCTTTCTTTCTCTTCCTTCCTTCCTCTCTTTTTTGCTCTCTTTCTCCCTCACTACCTCCCTCTATGTCTTTCTCTCTCTCCTTCTCTCCCTCTTTCTCTCTCTCTTGCTTTCTTTCTCTCTCTTTCTTTCTCTCTCTCTCTCTTTCTTTCTTTCTCTTGTTTTCTCTCTCTTGCTTTCTTTCTCTCTCTCTTGTTCTCTTTCTCTCTCTCGCTCTTTCTCTTTCTTGCTTTCTTTCTCTCTCTCTCTTGCTTTCTCTCTCTCTTGCTTTCTCTCTCTCCTGCTTTCTTTCTCTCTGAGCTTCGCGGCACACCTGACCATGTCTCGCGGCACACTAGTATGCCACGGCACACTGGTTGAAAAACACTGGACTAGAAGACCTCCAAGGATGATGATGATAAGGAGGAGGATTATCTTGGCAACTTTAAGACTTGTGGACTTCAACTCCCAGAATTCTTAAAGTTGCCAAATTTGAGGACCCCTGGTGTATAGAAACTTCCTAATAGGGCTATTCTGTCCCAGAATGGGGATTACAAGAGGATGTCCCTACTTTAGAGCGAGACACAGAATTAGGCTAATAACTGGCTATATCAAGACAGTTCAAACATAAGTCTCCCAACAATTATGCCAAATACAATTTCCCTCACATAGATTTATTTATTTTGTGTTTTTTAAAAAAATCATGCTGTTTATTGCCTTGGTTATTTCTGGTGATTATTCCTAAGGGTAGGAGACACATTATATATACTGAAATCTATTCCAGGAAATATTAATTGGCATTCTATGAGCTAAAATTACACGAACACAATTTTATCTGTTTCTTGTCATTCCTATAACCGGGCAGTCATAAACAGTTCATTCGGAGTTTCATCCATAAAGAAAAGGACAAAATCTTCAAGCTGTATAGAAAGACATGTGTTAACTATTAATGTTACATCTGTGTATGCTTTTCATTTTGCATGTACTGTATATAGAAAAATATGCAAATAAATATATGTGTACGCAATGCTCTTCTTGAGCACTAAATGACTATGATAAATAGTGCCAACTTTCTTAGGAGAACAATATTTATTTTCTGTTTGTTTGTTTGTTTAGTTGGTAAATCTACTCTAGCTCCCTAAACATAGAAGTCCAACAATAACAAAGAACTGGTTTGTTTGCCTGGTTATCCTATATAATATTAAAAAAAAATTCAGAAGGACTAGCTGGCTTGTTTATATGTCCTAAAGTTAGTGTTTACTCTTAGTGACCACAGATGTACCCTGTTTCCACCCAAATTCCCCCTGATAATAATAAGTCCAATCAGGCTTTTGAGTGAATGACAATAAGACCAAGCGCTTATTTCCCTTGAGATGTCCATAATGTTGAAAAAGCTGGAAGGAAGTAGAAGAAGACCTTATTGTTGGTTGTCATTGTTTTCTACTTCCTTCCATCTATCTATCTATCTATCTATCTATCTATCTATCTATCTATCTATCTATCTATCTATCTACCTACCTACCTACCTACCTACCTACCTACCTATCTATTTATCTATCATCTATCTATCATCTATCTATCTATCTATCTATCTATCTATCTATCTATCTATCTATCTATCTATCTATCTATTTATCATCTATCTATCTATCTATCTATCTATCTATCTATCTATCTATCTATCTTATAAATAATATATAACATGGCAAGGCAAAGCAAGACACTTAAAAATAGTTTTTGAAAGGAGAAAACATGTTTTAAATTCCATTAATAACAATTAAAATGATGCAAATACAAAGAAGCAATGTATTAAAAATATCCAAGTAGCAATTAGAAACTCAGGGAACAATAGTGGGGATAGAGAAAAGGGGCTGCCAGAATGCTATTTTTATTTATTTTACATGTTATGGTTTTCTCTCAGATTTTTAGAATATTTTGTTTGTGTTTGTTTGTATCTTCTTTTCTTTTCGGTGTTTTTATTTTTTTTTTGGTTCTGTTTTAAAAGAAGGAGAAGGAGAAAAGAAGTTAGTTTTGCTTAACTTTGGAAGAAAGATAGAATACATACAATGTCTGATTGAAAACTAAAGCAATATAACAATGACAAAAACAAAAGTTTCTATCCACATAGAAGATTAACTAAATTCAAGCAAGTATGGTTTCCATACATAGAACACATCATGCAGCAAGGCAAATACAAACAGAGTATGGTTTTTAAGGAGATTTAAATGTTTATAAACACTGCAAATCAATTGGAGTATAGAGAAGGGAGAATTTAGACGCTAAATACCTATCTATGTTTCCCAAGCAGTTGTCTTCTTTCTTTACTATTTACAAATAACAATATAGTAGCAACTTTAAAAAAAATCTTCAACCAAAAAAAAAGGTACCCTTGCATATATAGCCATTTTTAGAACCAGTTCTCTGCACCAGAGCAACCTGTTTTTAAGAAGTACTACTGTATATGTAGCATTATCATGTTGACCAATTTCTTATTATCGCACCGTATGTTCTCTAAGGTGCTGTGCTGATTTTTTAAAAAAAGAATTACAGCCAAAATACATCGTACAGAGAAGGAAAAGGAAGTAATATTAATGTTTTGCTTGAAAAAATAGCATTAGTCTAATTTGAAATCCCTTTGGCAAATATTGAATATGATTGAGTATGATTTCAATCAACTCAGAGTATTTATCTATTAAGACAAATGTTATAAATGTTTTAGGGCACCTGGAGTCACCTATGTGTGAGTTTTTATTTATTTATTTATTCATTTGTCCAATACACAAATACATAGGAAGAAAAATAGACATGTAGTAATATATATAAGGGTAAAGTGAATTTAGAGGAGAGGATATATGAAAGGAAGAATATATAAGATAGGTGAAAGAAAGGAAAGACAATTGGACAGGGGACGAAAGGCACACCAGTGCACTTATGTACGCCCCTTACTGGCCTCTTAGGAACCTGGAGAGGTCAATCGTGGATAGTCTAAGGGAGAAATATTTGGGGTTAGGGGTTGACACAATTGAGTCCGGCAATGAGTTCCACGCTTCGATAACTCGATTGTTGAAATCATATTTTTTCCAGTCAAGTTTGGAGCCGTTCGTATTAAGTTTGAATCTGTTGCGTGCTCTTGTGTTGTTGCGGTTGAAGCTGAAGTAGTCATTGACCGGTAGGACGTTGCAGCATATGATCTTGTGGGCAATGATCTTGAGTTGGGCAGATATATAGATTTGTTTAATAAGTAAGTAAATAAGCCAAGAGTTATTTAGTTTGGCAGAATTTATCTGGTTCCATGCCCAGATCTTTCTTATCACTGTTCAATTCTGCATTTCACAAAAAGGACCAAGGATGGATCTCGTATCTTCTGAATGTGAAACATGTGTTCTGCTACTGAATTATGGTCCCTACACTAGTACAAGCACCTTTTCAAACTCAAAACATCTGTCTCACAGCTAGTCAGCTTTAGATGTGTGCAATATTTATAGTGAGCATATGAGACATCTGGGGAAAAAAAATCTTTTTTATATCAACAACTCACCATGTTCTCAGTAGGCTAAAGACACCCAAAATAGGAAGAGAATTTACTTATCAGATTCTTATTAAGTTCTTATTCTAATCTTTTTGGCCGATGTAGGACAGACGTTATAATTGGGTAGAAGTGCTTTCAACATCTTCTTTTTGAATTTTAGTTTTGGTTTATTTTTCATTTTTCATTATGCATTAAACTGTATGTATGTATACAAATTTCTGTGCATGTTTTGTACTATACATTTTGAATGACACCTGTGAATGTTTAACTACTGTAAAATAAGTAATCTTTCTTGCAGTCTACAAGAATTTAAAACAGTTTTATTTATTTGAAGAGCAAAATTTATTTATTTATTTGAAGAGCAAAATTTATTTATTTATTTGTAGAGCAAAATTCCAGGGAGAAAATATATTTGTCACTGATTTCATATGATCATACCAATGCAAGATGCTTAGACAAAGAGAAGAGGTGGAGACTAATGTACTATCCCAATTTTGGGGCAGGAGAAATAAATTCTAACTGGTATTAATGTTTGGATTCTTCCGTTAAAGAAATGAAGGCTTTATAATCCATGTAGAAATGGAAATAGAATTTCAGGAACAAAGCAATTAAAGGAAAAGAAGGAAACAGAATACTATAAAATATGGAATAAATTTTATGATTGTGGTTGATCCCAGTTTCAGAAACTTATTATTCTTTATGTTTTCTACATAAAATAATAGAAAAATCAATAAGACTTAAACAACTTCATGAATGAATTCTTTATATAAGATAAGGTATAGTAGCAGAACAGTATTTAGGAAAAAATATTGAAAACAGATTCAGTGGTCATCTGTAAATCTCTACAAGAGAGGTTCAAGAAGTGTTTATTGATCAGGCATGTGTGTTCAAATGGAAGGCTGCCATCAATACACCAGATGTCAAATCTACACAAAGGTAGACAAAAAAAGACCTACAGTACTTTTTTAAAGACGTAGAACTCTTAAAAAGTAATAGAAAAACACATGAACTCCAGAATACTAAAACCTTGAACATCAAACAAGAAGCAGATGTATCTTCATCAGATGAAAGGAAATTGTGGACTTAAAGCAGACCAAGTGAAAACATAGAAGCAGAGAGAGCCAGAGATGTTTCAGAGAAGACTTTGGATTATGACAAGTCTTTGACTGCATTAGGTTGTAGCAAGATTCAATGTTAGCAACATCAACAATATTATTAGATAACAGTGTACTATTTTAAAAATAGGACTTAATGTCCATGAACATTTTCTATTATTGGATACTTGCTGAAAAACTGTTTCATTATATACATATGAGAGGAAACTAAAACGTAAAACAGAGACCATTTTTATATAAGTTGTAAGAAAAACTGCAAAGCTTTAAATAAAGTTTGATTTCTATGATATTCATTCATTCATTCATTCGTTCATTCGTTCATTCGTTCATTCGTTCATTCGTTCATTCGTTCATTCGTTCATTCGTTCATTCGTTCATTCGTTCATTCGTTCATTCGTTCATTCGTTCATTCGTTCATTCATTCATAGCCTACGGAGTCTACGGAGAGGGGCGGCATACAAATCTAATTAATAATAATAATAATAATAATAATAATAATAATAATAATAATAATAATATATTTCACATTTCTTATCTGCCCATCTCCCTCAGAGAAGGTCTCTGGGATAGTGTACAATATCATCAAATACTTACCGTATATGATTTTACATAGTTACCCACTCAAAATGATGCAAAGTAAAAGACAAAAAGAGAATACAAATAAAATGTTGTGAAATACAAAATATGATAACATAATCGAGATAATTATCTAATGGTATTTTATTTTATTTTATTTATTTATTTTTATTTATTTGTTTTGTCCAATACACAATAATACACAATGAGGGCTATAGAGGATATAATCAGGTAGAATGTGTTAAAGGGGGAATAGAGGAGAAAATAAAGGAGTGAAATATAACTAAGAGAGAATAGCAGAAAAAGATATAGGTATAGAAGAGAAGATATATGGGATATAGGAGAGACAATAGGACAGGGGACGGTAGGCACTCTGGTGCACTTATTCTGGGTTCGAGATTAATGCTGGCCTCCCAATCTATTCCATTCATTTAATATTTCATGCAAAATCTTAAATGGTTAACTTATGCTCCTTAGTTGGTTTGGACTCATCTCATCGCTAAACTAAAGAGCCATGCTGGTCGAAGAAGAATAAACCAGGCTTTAATAAATTACGTCTCCAAGAGACTAAAATACGTTCTTGTATCTATTTATGTGCTGTTATAATTTATTTTCTCTATTTATTTATTTGAATGAAATAAAGCTGTTTTTTTCTTACTTGCATAGGAGGAATTATAGTGTTTGTGAATCTGGGACAACTGAAAGTATAATGTTTATTATTGTTATGAGGTAATTCTAAACCTATTTTTAAATATGTTGAAGGCCCAAAATACATTTTGGCTGATGTGTACTTTAAAATATAATCCATGGTGTCCTTCATCCCTTCATCAATTCTTGCCTAGAAAATATCTGGACTGCCAGGCCAAAGAATATACATATTTTATACCCCTTCCATACACCTTGTATTTATTGTGATCTCACTTTAAATGACAGCTAAGCTGTGATCTGAAAATATTTATAATGATGGATCTTTGTATAGAGTGAAAGGCTGCATTTTACAACCACACTGTGCGTGTGGCTTATTGTGTGGATGTGGCTTGATGGTCATGTGACCAGGTGGGAGTGGCTTTTACAATCATGTGACCAGGGGTGGCTTAAAGATCATGTGACTGGGTGGGAGTGGCTTACCAACCAAGATACGTTTTTAAATAGGTGCTTGGACTCTTTCAGTTGATTAAGTGACATTATTTGAATAGCCACAAAAAGGACAAAAGATAGATAGCATTATTTGTTGAGGAGCACAGAAACCACAAAGTTCAGTATGATAACAGATTAGGCAAGTGGCTCAATTTTCTTTAATTGCTATAGAAGTTCAGTTCTAGATAATGATTTAAACAATTAAAGCGTTTATGGGTAAAAACATACTATTTAATTATTCCCTATTTTAAAAGTAATTAAGGATTGTACTAAGGCACTAGAGAAAGAAGGACAATTTAAAAAATATTAAGTATTCCATAAATAGTGCATAAATTTACTCTCCCCACTGCGCCCTCCCGTGGGGTTAGCAGCGCATCACTGTTTATATATGTGTACAAATGCATGTGGCAAAGACAGAATTAAGATACAAAGAGAGACTTAAAGCCATGTTGTTGTTGTTGCTGCTGCTGCTTCTGCGGTGCAATTATTTCTTTTGCGGCGCAGGCGGAGTAACAGTCGGACACAAGGTATGGGTATAATGGGGTCACTTTTATTCAACCAAACTCAACTGAACTTATTTAACCAATTAGCACCACGTGACCTGCAGGGTGCATAAATCAAATGGGGGCGGAGTTAACTTTTCCAACAAACTCAACAGAGCAACTCTCGGGCGAAAACTCCTTGCCTGGGTGCAGGGTCATGGTAAAATTACACCTGCCCCCTGCACCATTACCACGCCCCCCATGGCGTGTGGGATGGCTCGCTACTGGTCTATGTTAATCCCCAGCCAGCGAGCCACAGGAGCGACCCCCTCCCCGCAACCCAAGCCGGTCGAGCCCTGTAATCCGAGAAGGAGCTCGCCCCTCACCTCACTAGAGGTGCCCCTAAATGAGATCACACAGTTGCTTACTCCATTTTCCGCCCCCTATCGGCCTCCCCCCCAGTGACCTTGAGGGGGAGGGGGCACTAGTTGGTGAGTCCACCCCCTAACCGCACTCCCACGCACAGAGTGGAGTAGGCGAAAAAACAATCACAGCTCGGCCAATTTGCTGTGACTGCAAAAAATTCCTACTCGGCCCCCGAGGGCGACCCATCATATGCACCCTGTAACAGAGGGAGGGCGGGCGGGTGTCCCATGATGATCCGGGTGAGAGGAACTGCGCCACAAGGCAGCCCCTTTTATAGGGCTGCCTCCCTCTCGCCCTGGACAGTCGGTGCCCAGCGCACCCGAACTACGTCATCGCGGCCCCCTGATGACGTGGGGGCTGCGGCTCCGCCCCCAACATGGCGGCCTCCTTCCCTGCCGATCGCCGCAACAACCGCCGGCCGGTAAGTCGGCATCGGGTATTGCTGGCAAAATAAAGGAGCCAGTTGCTTCCTTCCTAAAATGGCTTCCCTTTCTGACTAAACAAAAGGAAGCCTTTGATTCATCTCTCCCCACAACGGCCTCTCTTCAACTCACATGGGAAATGTATTTTGTAAATTGTATTCACCGATGGTTGCCTACAGTAATTGCAGGAATATTTCAGGCTAGGAAATAGAAGAAAATTGGTCTTTATCTCTAATTTAAAGTGAAATGGACAGGAAATACCTTATTTTAAGCTTAAAGTGTGCATACGGGTTTTCAGAAGGGAACGGTAAGACCTTAATATGATCCACATTAAAAAAAAATAGCTTAGTAGTTTAATCAGCTTTTCCCCATATGGTCTTAAGGTAGTTCCCAATAATGTACATATGATCAAATGTACTTTAAAAAAAATTAAATAGATTGTTTAAACATTTTCTTTCTTTCTATCTTTTCCCAAAAAAAGTAAGATGGTTATTAGAACATAATTCAAAGAGACGCTGCCCGGTTCAAATAACATCTCTAGTTTTTGATATTTTGCTCAGAGATATAAGAGTTTAAGACTTTTCCTAGCTTCAGTTGTGGTGGTAGTCAGGACCTCAAGCAGAATTTTCCCTTAAATAAAAACTAATGGCAGGAGGGTATGGACTTTATTAGAAACATAAGCCCTAATGATCAATTTGGATAAATAAAGCTTCTGTAATTATTTACAAGAGATGCATTGCAAAGGCCTTAATGGCTCAATTTTATTATGAACATCATATTTAGTACGGAATGCATATTTAGTAAGGAATAAGTTCTGACATTTATGCTAGGAAGGGAACCATTTAAATGCATGTCTCTGCTGAGAACAAGTCAAAATTACTAGGATCAAAAAATTCCATTGCTAAGCAAGGAATTACTAACCAAGTTGCACTAGATTTTGCCATCCAAATTCTTGATGTGGAAAGATTTTCAGTGGTGCTAGGAGCACAAAATTTCATGAGCATAACTGAACATAATTATTTTATGTTTGGTATACATGTTCTGGCTGTGAATGGAAAATCAAGATAATGTTTCAAAGCTTGTAGTAGAACACGAATAATTCTATACTTTGTATTTGATGTTGTAAGCCACCCAGAGTTACAATATTTCAAAGAGAGATGGGCAGCAAACAAGTCTAATAAATAAATAAAAATAAATAAACTTAAGATAGGAAGATTAAAAAAATGCACTCTGTCCGATAGATACAAGCAGCTTTTGAGCTACAGAAATCTGTAGTTGTAAAACCCTACTAAGGGAATTTTATATTAGGAATCAAAACAAATAACATTGAATGTTGTAAGACAGATGAGAGATGTAATTTATTTATTTATTTATTTTATTTATTTATTGGATTTGTATGCCTCCCCTCTCCGTGGAATTGGGGCGGCTAACAACAGTGGTCAAAACAGCATGTGACAATCCAATACTAAAACAGCTAAAAACCCTTGTTATAAAACCAATCATACATACATACAAACATGCCATGCATAAATTGTAGAAGCCTAGGGGGGAAAAATATCTCAGTTCCCCCATGCCTGACGGCAGAGGTGGGTTTTAAGGAGCTTACGAAAGGCAAGGAGGGTGGGGGCTATTCTAATCTCTGGGGGGAGTTGGTTCCAAAGGGCCGGGGCTGCCACGGGGAAGGCTCTTCCCCTGGGTCCCGCCAAATGATATTGTTTAGTTGACGGGACCCAGAGAAGGCCCACTCTGTGGGACCTAACTGGTCACTGGGATTCGTGCGGCAGAAGGTGGTCCCGGAGATAATCAGGTCCGGTGCCATGAAGGGCTTTATAGCTCATAACCAACACTTTGAATTGTGACCGGAAACTGATCGGCAACCAATGCAGACTGTGGAGTGTTGGTGTGACATGGGCATATTTGGGAAAGCCCATGATTGCTCTCACAGCTGCATTCTGCACGATCTGAAATTTCCGAACACTTTTCAAAGGTAGCCCCATGTAGAGAGCGTTACAGTAGTCGAGCAGTGACTCCCGATCCAGATAGGGCCGCAACTGGTGCACCAGGCAAACCTGGGCAATATATGTATCGAACAACAAAGAACTCACCGTAGTCAAGATATTTGAAAAGTGTTTCAGAGAGATAATGAATTTTATAGACAGTAGAAAGAGTTACAGAGAATTTTTGTAGCCCAGTTATGGAAACTCTACTAAATCACTTCCATTTCTCAGTCATTGAAATATCTATAGTTGCTGGAATCTATGATTCTGATGAAAATGGAATTACCTCTCAATCCTTTGAGGTAGGCTAGCCTTGGACAACAAAATTATAAATAATAAATCTATTTTTTATTTACTGTTGCCATAACAGAATCTTGCAAATCTGAATATACCTCCCTGGTTTTATTCTAGAGAAGTAGGGAAGTTCAAATCCGAAACACTTTCTCAAATAGCATTCCTGCTTTATACTTATATTTCTCTTGTCTCAATACTATCCTGCCTGGAGTTTTTCCTCCTGATCCTCAAGGTTACTCTCACAGGCTATTGTATTTTATTTATTTATTTACATACACATACACATACATATATATATATAGGAATAGAATATATCAATGAAAGAATAGAAGAAGAGATATAGGAGATATAGGAGAGTAATAGACCAGGGGACGGAAGGCACCCTAGTGCACTTGTACTTGCCCCTTACTGACCTCTTAGGAATCTGGAGAGGTCAACCGTAGATAATCTAAGGGTAAAGTGTTGGGGGTTTG
Source organism: Erythrolamprus reginae (assembly GCF_031021105.1). Taxonomy (NCBI): domain Eukaryota; kingdom Metazoa; phylum Chordata; class Lepidosauria; order Squamata; family Dipsadidae; genus Erythrolamprus; species Erythrolamprus reginae. The sequence goes on along the minus strand of NC_091956.1, from coordinate 77,700,102 downwards.
GGGATGACACTATGGAGTCCGGTAATGAGTTCCACGCTTCGACAACTCGGTTACTGAAGTCATATTTTTTACAGTCAAGTTTGGAGCGGTTAATATTAAGTTTAAATCTGTTGTGTGCTCTTGTGTGGTTGTGTTTGAAGCTGAAGTAGTCGCCGACAGGCAGGACGTTGCAGCATATGATCTTGTGGGCAATACTTAGATCTTGTTTAAGGCTTCTAAACTTTAGTTCTAAACTTTCTAGGCCCAGGATTGAAAGTCTCGTCTCGTAGGGTATTCTGTTTTGAGTGGAGGGCTCTTCTGGTGAAGTATCTTTGAACATTTTCAAGGGTGTTGATGTCTGAGATGCGATATGGGTTCCAAACAGATGAGCTGTATTCGAGGATGGGTCTGGCAAAAGTTTTGTAAGCTCTAGTAAGTAGTGTGAGATTGCCGGAGCAGAAGCTACGTAGGATTAGGTTTACAACTCTTGAAGCCTTCTTGGCTATGTTGTTTCAGTGGGCTTATTATAAAGGTTGATGCTGGTTCTGAACATATTTATGAAAAAGGACCACACCAATAGCAAGGAGAAATACAAAAGTATGTTTGCTAAACAAATGGTATCAAGACTAAAACAGTCTATTTATTTTTATTTTATTTATTCATTTGTCCAATACACAATACATATGGAAGAGAATAGACATGAAGTAATATATATAAAGATAATATGTAAAAATAGAGGAGAAGATATATGAAAGGAAGAAAATATGATATATGAGATAAGGAGAGACAATTGGACAGGGGACGGAAGGCACACTAGTGCACTTATGTACGCCCTTTACTGACCTCTTAGGAACCTGGAGAGGTCAATCGTGGATAGTCTAAGGGAGAAATGTTGGGGGTTAGGGGTTGTGTTAGGTTTTCAATGAATAATTCAATCAGGTAACCTTTTAGAGAAATTGGCAGATCATTTATATGATCCTTGAAACTGTGCAAGCCAGCAGTAGTTTTGTTTGAAAATAGACAAAGTGGAAGAACAATAGAAGAGTTTATGTGATAAAACTATGACAACAATAATGCAGTCCCTGAATTATTTTCACCAAAAGCAGTCTTACACTAGAGACAGGTTGTTCTTTCAGGGAATATGCACACCCACATTCACATATGTATTCCATTTTTGCCTGTTATTGACAGCCAAAATGGCCAACAATAAGTGAAAATGAATTCATAATAACATAATAGCACAATTATTTTGAAAACAATTGTCTTGTGGATAATAGTCAGGAATGTCTCGCTGTCCAGGTGTTACTGGTGAGACATGCTCTTAATTAAAGTTTTCTGTCCTTGCTCTGCTATAGTCCTAAGAATATATGCATAACATTTCTTACTTTTAGGCCGAAATGACCCAGGCTCACAGGTTGTTGAGCAACTCAGGTTGTTGAATTTATGGCAAAAAAGGAGAAATACTGAAGTAGTGCCCATTGGCAACCAGGGCCAATTGTAATAGGAAATACTGAAAAGAAAATAACATTTTTTCCCCTCATAATCTTCTGGGTCCTGAGGAAAATCCTGCACTAATCCTACTTAATTAAAAGAGTCTAGTTAGACAAAAGTTTCCACTCAATGGAAATTTTTGTTTAAGCTGAAATTGCCTCATAGGTCAACTTTTGTTTCAGACCACAAATGGAAAGGGTAAATCTTTTCCTACATTTTGTTTTTCTATGTTATAATCTTCCAAGAAAAGATCGAGAGATAAAAATTTGGTGCAGATGGGTAAGTCACTCGGAAGTCTTTACAGCCCTCTCTAAGCGGTTTACAGGGTCAGCATATTGCCTTCACAATCCGAATCCTCATTTTACCCGCCTGGGAAGAAGGCTGAGTCAACTTTGAGCCTGGTGAGATTTGAACTGCCAAATGGTAGGCAGCTGGCAGTCAGCAGAAGTAACCTGCAGTACTGCATTCTAACCACTGCGCCACCCCGGCTCTTAAGGTTTGTCTTGAACAAATACATACCTGAAGGATATATAGGTAGATCCATTTAGATCCAAATTATAAAAATACAGAATGGATAAGCTCACTTAAAATGATGCCTGGGAGAAATTCTTACATTTATTTTTTTAAATAACAAACTTTAACAAAGCAGAAATAATTTGCATAGTCTGAGGAGGTTAAATAAGGGAAATAATGAGCTTGATTGAATGCAGATTAATTAACTAAAGATGTTTTGCTGTTTGGAACCTCTGATCATTAGATTAGAGCAATCTTCTTCAGCTTGTTTCCTGAATGGCTTTTGGATTAGGCAAGTTGACGTCCAACACATCTGGAGGGCATGACGTCGGACAAAGATGGATTAGAGGAAAGAACATTCTCTCCTCATTGTTGAATATTATGTGCACTTTGATATCCGGATACCCAGAAGCAAGTACAAAGGAACATAAGGGGAGGCATCCAAATACAAGTTCCTCTAAGCAAGTCTCCCTTTGTGTGGTGCTATGCAACAAATGGAAGTGGGGGGCGGATGAACAAGTTGTAGTAATCAATACAAACATTCCAAGAAAATACAAAACATCAAGCTATTTGCCCATGGGCCAAAAATCTGCTAGCACAAGACATTAGCATAACCGTTTTTAAAAAAAATTAACGTAGCTTGTGCTAATGGAGCTGCTTGATGAAATTGTGCTAGTCTGTTTAATTGATCTGACCCTCTTTAATCTGGGTGTGAAATTAATTTACATTCCTTTGATGTATCAACTTCCCCCAGAGATCAGAACTGCCCCCACTCTCCTTGTCTTTCGTAAATTGCTTAAGACCCACCTACACCGCCAGGCATGGGGGAATTGAGACATTTCCCCCAGGCTTATTTATTTATTTTATTTATTTATTATTCAGATTTGTATGCCGCCCCTCTCCGCGAACTCGGGGCAGCTCACAACATGGCATAAACAATCATAACAAATCCAAATAGTTTAAATATTTAAAAAGAAAAAGTTTAAAAGAACCCCAATATACTAACAGACACACACAAACGTACCATACATAAATTGTACATGCCCGGGGGGAGATGTTTCAATTCCCCCATGCCTGACGGCAAAGTGGATTTTAAGAGCTTTACGGAAGGCAGGGAGGGTAGGGGCAGTTCTAATCTCCGGGGGGAGTTGATTCCAGAGAGTCAGGACTGCCACAGAGAAGGCTCTTCCCCTGGGGCCCGCCAACCGACATTGTTTAGTTTTATATAGTTTTATGTATGGTATGCTTGTGTTGTATGTTTTTATATAATGGGTTTGTAGATATTTCTTCTTTTAAATATTAGATTTGTTTATTGTACACTGTTTATTATTGTTGTGAGCCACCCCGAGTCTGCGGAGAGCGGCGGCATACAAACCTAATAAATAAATAATAAATAATGCCAGTAGTTATCATGATGTGCAGTAGAGATGGACAGGCATACAATGTGGTGTCATGATTCAGTTATAATGTAGAAAAGTAAAGGAAACCATCTCAGGAATAAGCAGTTATACATAATTTTGCTTAAGTGTGATGGGAAAAAGTAAGGTTAGCATATGGCTGCTCTTTTGAATTGGATGCAGAACCTGAGAATAATGTTAAAATATGCATTGAGTAGTAATTTCCCTAACCAGATGTTCTGTAGATATTTGTGGACATATATTGATGGTTCCATGGTATTTTATTTATGTTTTAACTATAGGTATCTTTAGTTTAACAGACAGAAATCTAATGTACTGTAGTCAATGAATTAATATATTTTAAAATATTATGAATTGCGGTATAATTAATGCTTGAAACATTCATACATCTATGATAGCATCTTGAAGGGTTTTACAGGTACCATATTCTCCTATTGTAAGTCTAACTTGAAGTTTCTTTGTCATATATTTTTAATGTTTGTTCTTAAGCTTTTCATTTTATGCTATTCAACATGTATTAAATGGATGAAAGAATACATACTCAGCACATTGAAAGATATGCAGAACTAATTTTGTGGGGGAAAGAATTAAAGATATAAAGATATTTAAAACTGATTTAAATATTTCAGTTGAAGATATTCTTCATTTTTGATTAAATATGCCTATACTCTGAAACCGTGTTCAGTATTTTGGCTATAAATCTATGCATCTGGGAATAAAACCCATTTAACTTAATGTGGTCTTACATATGAGTAAAATGTATCGAGATGAACATCTGCTAAAACTTTCTATTCCCCTTCAGCAATACTACAGCAAAGTTTCTGATCCATTTGATATGTTTGCATATTCAGAGTTTCCATTTGTTGAATAAAAGAATGCTGCTAACACTGGTGAATTTCATTTTATTGTTTTAAGACCAATTTATCCATCCTTTTGAATTGTTCATAGTTTACAATATGCATGCAACCACAACTAAACTGTTCCTGATTTCACTTGAAGACATTTGGCTTCATAGGTGTGCTTGAATACCTAAAAGCTGATTATCATGGGATGATGTTGCAAAAAAGGGGCAAAGCAAAAAGCTTTGAGAAAAAAATTGAACCTTTTTCTGCATATACAGATCAACCCCAAACTTGTGTGCTATCTATACGGTAGAGCCCTCAAGCCATGTTTAACATGATTAAGTTTTCTCTGTTGCAAATTTTTATTCAGCAGAAATAAAGCATTTTCCCCAGTAAAGGGTATCATTTGTGGAACTCTTCAAACATTCAGGCTTTGCATAACTCTTTCTTCTCTAAGAGCAGCTCCTATGTAATCTCAAGACAATCTTGATGCTTTCTTAATTTCGTTTTTATTTTGTTTTATCAATGTTCTGTCGGGCTCTCTGGTAGACTCCTCCCAAAAATTCACAGGTACAAATTTCAGACACACACACGTTTGAAAATTCAAAACAATGTTCTTTATAATGAAAATTCACTTAAACTAAGCCCTCTTTTGGTATAGCAAACAGCACTGGTCTCCAAACAAACTGGTAATTTGTACAAGTCCCTTATCAGTTCTGTGATACTTAGCTTGCAGCTGTGAGGCAATTCACAGTCCTTCTTCTTTCACAAAGTGAAACACCCTTTGCTCTGGTTTAGTTTCAAAGCGGGGAAAAATCAGCACACAAAAGGTCCAAGTCAGTAAAGCAGTCACGAAACACAACGATCATATAATCCTCCACAATGGCCAAACCCACGGGCTGCTATTTATAACAGCCTCACTAATTACCACAGCCCCACCCAACCACAGGTGGCCTCATTTTCTTTGATAATAATCTCTCAGTTGTTGTTGTCTATGCATCGCTCTCCGCATGCGCGGCTGTATCATTAACTCTTGTTCCGAATCCAAGGAGGAGCTAGAGAATTGATCTCCTTCTGAGCTGTCTGCCACACTCTCCTCCTCCCTGTCACTCATGTCTTCTTGGTCAGAGGAGCCTTCATCAGCAGATTCCACCAGGGGCAAAACAGGCCTGCAGCATGTGGATGTCTCCCCCACATCCACAGTCCTTGGGGCAGGAGCTGGGCCATAGCTAACCACAACAATCAACAAGAATAAATTGCAAAGCAGAAAAAAATCTTACATCTAACAGTTAGAACAAAGGAAAAAATACGTACAAAAATGGAAAAAATGATCCAAATACCAAATAAATTTAACATCAAACATATAGAATCTATCCCAGCCTGATAATGATAAATAAAAAACAATAAAAACCAACAATTTCTCCTCCCCTTTACACGATGGGTCTACAAATAGTTTTAAGTTTTCCCATCCCATTTTAACAAAAATGCTACATTAAATAAATATTCCAGGTGAAGGATTTTCTGTCTGATAATCAAACCGACTAAATAGTTATTGATTTAATTTTATTTATTTTGTCATACAAATTAGTAAACAAAACAAAACACCCTACAGTCAACAAATTAGCCCAAACTTTTATCTTAGTTTCATTTTTGTCTTCTACAGAATTCAATGATGCAAATGACTTTAGTTTTGTTCTTGAGCCCACCCAAGGCTTAGCTATAAATTTTACAAAGCTTTTGGAGAACAACAAGTGTACTCATTTGCCCCACTCTCTGCAAGTATTCCAATCCATTGTGAATGAGAAGCGAAGGAAAACTACTACTATGGGCTCATTTGCCTTTCTTTCTTTCCCAGAAGTGCTTAAAATGTGGCAGATGTTTGCAATGTATTAGGTTGCTGTTCTGTATTGTTATTGGTTGATTAAGCATTCCTATGGACTTACAGTGTTAAATAGGTAACCTGCATATGGGAAAAAATCACTGAAAATTGTGTCATCAGTAGGTTCCTACCAATGCGACATTCTGGACTGCTCCGGTAGGAACCTACCACTAGATCATACCCTCATCAAAACAAAATGTAGTAATACCATCACTACATTTTATATAAATAAGATAGGAATACATAATTCCTGCTGCTGGCATGAAGATAGCCAAATGTGTGTCCATCACAATATTCGGAAACCTATGACTTCACAAAATTATATGCACTTCCATTATTGCATGGTGTAATTTAAATTTCTCTCAATGAATCATTCTGCTGTTTTGTTTTGCTATTTTTTATTGTGTGTGTGTATTTATTTATTTATTTATTTATTTATTTGTTCGTTCGTTCGTTCGTTCGTTCGTTCGTTCGTTCGTTCATTCATTCATTCATTTATTTATTTATTTATTTATTTATTTATTTATTTATTTATTTATTTATTTATTTATTTATTTATTTATTTATTTATTTATTTATTTATTGGATTTGTATGCCGCCCCTCTCCGCAGACTCGGGGCTGCTAACAACAGTGACAAAAAACAGCATGCAACAATCCAATACTAAACAACTAAAAAAACCCTTATTATAAAACCAAACATACATACAAACATACCATGCGTAAATTGTAAGGCCTAGGGGGAAAGAATATCTCAGTTCCCCCATGCCTGATGGCAGAGGTGGGTTTTAAGCAACTTACGAAAGGCAAGGAGGGTGGGGACAATTCTAATCTCTGGGGCCTGACAAACGACATTGTTTAGTTGACGGGACCCGGAGAAGGCCCACTCTGTGGGACCTAACTGGGATTCGTGCGGCAGAAGGCGGTCCCGGAGATAATCTGGTCTGGTGCCATGAAGGGCTTTATAGGTCATAACCAACACTTTGAATTGTGACCGGAATCTGATTGGCAACCAATGCAGACTGCGGAGTGTTGGTGTAACATGGGCATATTTGGGAAAGCCCATGATTGCTCTCGCAGCTGCATTCTGCACGATCTGAAGTTTCTGAACACTTTCCAAAGGTAGCCCCATGTAGAGAGCATTACAGTAGTCGAACCTCAAGGTGATGAGGGCATGAGTGACTGTGAGCAGTGACTCCCGGTCCAAATATGTATGCGTGTGTTTAATGCAAGTTGCCTTATAAGAATTATATTTATTTTTAATATTTAACATTTTAATATTTATTTGAATATATATAATTGGAAGGAAGGAATGTAAAGACTGCTAATGGATGCATTCAATGAAATTTCATTTCACTATTTGTGGTCTCTTGAGCTCCTCAAATAAACATTTATTTTGAAAAAAAGCCTGGCTATTATCAGTTGCAATTACACATGAAATATTAAATTGCTCAGAGGACTATCACAAAGTAAAATCTTCTTTTATGTCTTAAAAACTTAAGTTCGTAAGAGGTCTGTTGAAAATCTCTTTCATAACATAATCCCAGATAGAATTACTCAGAAATAAGACATTTTTTTTCAAAAGGCCTTACTCTTTAATGAGTCCACTGCGCTCATAAATTTCTACTAAAGAGGTTAGTTTTCACTTTTCGTATTTTAAACAGAATCCTTCAAAATCCCCAATTAATCATTTCATTGTTGGACTGGCATTTCCTAGACCAGCAGTTTATATAACGATTTTCTTCCTATTAAGGAGAACATTGACGAAATATGTAAATGTGGTCTTGAAGCCTAACTAGCTATTTCCAGTTCCATAAGTGGATTGCTTCAGAAACCAAATGGACTTGTTGTGAGTGAAGTCATCTGGATAGTTGCCTAACTTTAAGTCTGAAACACCAATCAAAAATTGGCACAATCTTGAAATACAAGTCTTTTTAATGTCCCTGAAAGCTAATCTGCTATTGTAGTCAACTTGAGGCCTCAAATAATTGTTAAAGAATAAGCTAATTCATTGTGGTTTTGGTTATATTGGGAACCTACTATTATAAACAAGCGTAGGCTATTGATGCAACATTTTCCATACACACAAAACACCAAACATTTAATTCTGTATATCCAATTTATTTTTATATTTCACGAACACAAGGAAACAGATGGCAGAAATCAGAAGCCTAAATATTAAAAGAAAATTATGTTGCTCTTCTTTCCTCTTGTTCATGAATTAGAATTGTGTAAGAAGAAGCACCAATGTAACTTCATCGGTTATTTTCATCTGTTGTGAGATCATCCAAGGACATGGGGTGATGTATCATCAATATGCCGATGATACCCAGCTTTACATCTCCACCCCATGCCCAGTCAACGAAGCGGTGGAAGTGATGTGCCGGTGCCTGGAGGCTGTTGGGGCCTGGATGGGTGTCAACAGACTCAAACTCAACCCGGATAAGACGGAGTGGCTGTGGGTTTTGCCTCCCAAGGACAATTCCATCTGTCCGTCCATTACCCTGAGGGGGGGGGGGTAATTATTGACCCCCTCAGAGAGGGTCCGCAACTTGGGCGTCCTCCTCGATCCACAGCTCACATTAGAAAACCATCTCTCAGCTGTGGCGAGGGGGGCGTTTGCCCAGGTTCGCCTGGTGCACCAGTTGCGGCCCTATCTGGACCGGGACTCATTGCTCACAGTCACTCATGCCCTCATCACCTCGAGGTTCGACTAATGTAATGCTCTCTACATGGGGCTACCTTTGAAAAGTGTTCGGAAACTTCAGATCGTGCAGAATGCAGCTGCGAGAGCAGTCATGGGCTTACCTAGGTACGCCCATGTTTCACCATCACTCCGCAGTCTGCATTGGCTGCCGATCAACTTCCGGTCACAATTCAAAGTGTTGGTTATGACCTTTAAAGCCCTTCATGGCATCGGACCAGAATATCTCCGAGACCGCCTCCTGCCGCACGAATCCCAGCGACCGATTAGGTCCCACAGAGTGGGCCTTCTCCGGGTCCCGTCAACTAAACAATGCTGGTTGGCGGGTCCCAGGGGAAGAGCCTTCTCTGTGGCGGCGCCGGCTCTCTGGAACCAACTCCCCCCGGAGATTAGAACTGCCCCTACTCTTCCTGCCTTCTGAAAACTCCTTAAGACTCACCTTTGCCATCAGGCATGGGGAAACTAAACATCTCCCCTGGGCATGTTAATTTATACATGGTATGCTTGTGTGTGTGTTTGCTACTACATGGGGTTTTTCTTAAATCGTTAAATATTTTAATTAATTGGATTGTTGTGACTGTTTTTACTTGTTGTGAGCCGCCCCGAGTCTTCGGAGAGGGGCGGCATACAAGTCCAACTAATAAATAAATAAATAAAATTAGTGTTGGGCGAACCGAACCTGCAAAGTTTGGGCTTGTACCGAACTTTGTGCGGTTCGGTATATCGAAGCCGAACCCAAACTTTTGCCGACCTTTTGCAGAAATTCGGGTTCGGGAGAGTGCCAGGAAGTGCCGCTGCCCAGCTGTCACCTTTAGAAACAGCCGGGGCACTCTCGGTGGTCTCCCGAACGCTGAACCCGGATGTTCAGCAAAAGTTTGGGTTCAGGAGAGTGCCAGGAAGCGCCGCTTCCGGAACTGAAATGGCTGAAACAGGGACTCCAGGAAGGATGTCTCACTGACATCAAAGCTCCGCCCCTGGAATTCCCTCGTGGGATTCCCCACCTCCTTTTGCGCTTCCTGACCAGCCGAGGCACTTCTCGGCGGTCTCCCGAATGCTGAACCCGGAAGTTATGCAAAAGTTCGGGTTTGGGAGAGTGCCGACAAGCGCCCCGACTGTTCTGGAAGGTGACAGCTGGGCGGCGGCACTTCCTGGCGCTTTCTCGACCGCCAAACTCGAAAGTTTGGCAAAAGTTCGTGTTCGGGTTCAGGTGCCGAACCCGAAATTTTTTAAAAATTCGGGTGCCAAACCCGAACTTTGTAGGGTTCGCCCAACACTAGTCCTCATTGCTCAATGTGTTGGAAGTAGTAAGGCAAACGTACAGGTTTTCATTTATACAGACTAAGACGAGCAGATTTGTAGCCCTTTTACGAGCAAATGGGTTAATAGAGAGATTATTTCCTGTATGGGGAAATTATAAGAGTTTACTCTTATAAAGTGTATACAAAACTTTAAAGTACTGGCTCTGACAAATTACTTAAAGCATTGTATAGCTCTCATACTATAAAAATATGCAGCTGTGTCTTTCAAATTAATATAATAAATAGAAATATAAATATAAAAGACAGGTAAACTGTTGAAAGAACTATGAAAAGAAAAATGATTTGTTTAAAAAAGAGGATACATTGCTCAAATGAAAAAAATATCAAACAGGAATGATCAAACCAAACACATATTTGAAATAAGCCAAGCCAAGAAAGAATTTAAAGGCTAGAGCCATTAAGTAATAATAAGGATGTCATTTGAAACAGGAAATTTGCTTGAGAATGAACAGATTTAAAGATTCTGGATAATTTATTTCAAACAAAGAGACTCAGACCTGATCAACTGTTTGGAAATAAAAAAAATCTGTAGAAATATGACCAGAAAAGAAAAGAACAAAACATGTCATTTAAAAAAGAATATATTTATTACATTTATACTACTTTTAAAAGTAGTTTCAGTTGTGTAATTTTCCTCATTTCAGAATTGATTTTTAAATAGGAAGACATTGATTATTTACTGATTGATAAAATTATGTAATGTTTTGAATGAATAAGTGCTACATCCAATACACATTTTTAAAATAAATAATACATGTTTTTTTACCTTTACCAATGGGACTTGGTCTCCTCAGTTTTTTGTCAAAATTTAAAATATTATTCATGATTTTGATTTGAAAATGAAAAGGTTAATGAGAATGGAATTAGAACCCTCAGTTATAAATGACTTCAAGTCATAATTTAGAATCAATAAATATCAACAAATTATATAGACTAATTTATGGTTAAAGCACTGTTGTGGTTAGCTCTGGCCCAGCTCCTGCCCCAAGGACTGTGGATGTGGAGGAGACATCCATATGCTGCAGGCCTGTTTTGCCCTCGGTGTAATCTGCTGATGAAGGCTCCTCTGACCAAGAAGACATGAGTGACAGGGAGTGTGGCAGACAGCTCAGAAGGAGATCAATTATCTAGCACCTCCTTGGATTCAGAACAAGAGTTAATGATACAGCCACGCATGCGGAGAGCGATGCATAGCGATGCATAGGCAACAACAACTGAGAGATTATTATCAAAGAAAACCTGTGGTTGGGTGGGGCTGTGGTAATTAGTGAGGCTGCTATAAATAGCAGCCTGTGGGTTTGGCCATTGTGGAGGATTATCTGATCATTGTGTTTCGTGACTGCTTTACTGACTTTGACCTTTTGTGTGCTGATTTTTCCCCGCTTTGAAACTAAACCAGAGCAAAGGGTGTTTCACTTTGTGAAAGAAGAAGGACTGTGAATTGCCTCACAGCTGCAAGCTAAGTATCACAGAACTGATAAGGGGCTTGTACAAATTACCAGTTTGTTTGGAGACGAGTGCTCTTTGCTATACCAAAAGAGGGCTTGGTTTAAGTGACTTTTCATTATAAAGAACATTGTTTTGAATTTTCAAACGTGTGTGTGTCTGAAATTTGTACCTGTGAATTTTTGGGAGAAGTCCACCAGAGAGCCCGACAGAACAAGCACCAGGCTAGAAGCCATGAAATTGTGAGGTCTAGTTGCATCTTAATCCCTGGGATCCAGATGGTGACTGGGTCATTCACTCATCTGGTGTCATCATAAAGGATATAGAAACACATGACGTTCAAGACTAAAGGGACATTTTGTGGACTAGAAAGCAGGTAAGAGAAGCTTAAGAGCTAAACCTGTTCCCCTCGGGATCGGCTACTGCACTATTCCTGTCATTTGGTAGAAATCCTCTTCCTTCCTTCCTTGCATGTCCTTGGCTCTATAATATAGAAAAGACTTGGCTTTGCTGTCTGTTAACAGAGAACAAGGAACTGGAATAGACTTTCTCAACTTCCTTGTAGTATGTTTCCAACATTCTGCCCTATGGCTAACCTTTATGTCTGAAGCCTTTAGTATGCCTAACTCTCTTTCTGGCAAATCTCTTGGTTAAAAAGCATGGTCAGGTGGCTTGGAACTGATGTTGTTAATTGGACACACAGAACAGAAACGAGAAATGATTTCATTCCACTTTCCCCCTGTATTCGATCTGTATACCCCTGGCGTCCAGAAACATCGTTCTTCGGAGAGTGAAACATCTTACTTACCTACGAAAAGGTTATTTGCAGCTGTTTGGAGATGTAGCCCAAAGGTTTCTGTTTGAGCATCTCTTGAGAGTCAGGTATTCTGAAGAAATACAGCATGCTGCTTTTCAAAGTCAATTTATTCCAACATAGAGCTGTTTCTTTCCTTACTAGGAAGGATAGAAACAGGCGCTCAAAATCCCCTTGTAATCTCACTCCTTCTGGTTAATATCTGGATTCCACTCATTTTAAATGCTTTTATATCATCTTAAGATTTGGTCATTGTTTTTCATCTTAATACCAACTTGAGTAGAGAGCTGTCTTTATACCTCTGGATAGAAGCCAAACTAATGAGATCTTTGCACACAATGAAACAAGGCAAAATTTAGTTTTAACAACTGTTTTGTAAAATGAAGTTCTGGTACAACCATTCTGTATCCTATTCAACAGATTACATTAAAAATATAGCCTAATGTACTTTGTTTTCCTCCAAGTATTTCATACCTGGAAGTCTAGGTTCCTGTAAGCATTGTATTTTAATTCCTATTAAGAAAAATGTTTTCAAGAGGTTTACTCATCTGAAAGATCTCATGTGGTAGAAGGCGGTCCCGGAGATATTCTGATCCGATGCCATGAAGGGCTTTATAGGTCATAACCAACACTTTGAATTTTTTGTTGATTGATTGACTGTGTGCCTGTTTTTTTTATATATACTGTTTTTATGAGATTATTAATTTTAAATTGTAACTAGATGGGTGGGCATTGGATTTGGTATTATGTACTGTACTGTTTTTTATTATTGTTGTGAGCTGCCCCGAGTTTGCGGAGAGGGGCGGCATATAAATCCAATAAACCTAAACCTAAACCGAATTGTGACCGGAAACTGATCGGCAACCAATGCAGACTGCAGAGTGTTGGTGTAACATGGGCATACCTTGGGAAAGCCCATGGTTGCTCTCGCAGCTGCATTCTGCACGATCTGTAGTTTCCGAACACTTTTCAGAGGTAGCCCCATGTAGAGAGCATTACAGTAGTTGAGCCTCAAGGTGATGAGGGCGTGAGTGACTGTGAGCAGTGAGTTCCGGTCCAAATAGGGCCGCAACTGGTGCACCAGGCAAACCTGGGCAAATGCCCCCCTCGCCACAGCTGAAAGATGTTTCTCTAATGTGAGCTGTGGATCAAGGAGGACGCCCAAGTTGCAGACCCTCTCTGAGGGGGTCAATAATTCCCCCAGGGTAATGGACAGACAGATGGAATTATCTTTGGGAGGCAAAACCCACAGGCACTCTGTCTTATCAGGGTTGAGTTTGAGTCTGTTGACACTCATTCAGACCCTAACAGCCTCCAGGCACCGGCACATCACTTCCACTGCTTCGCTGACTGGACAGTGGAGGACTAGCCCATGGTGCTTCTACCAGCAAAAACAGAGCTCCCTTTTTACTGGCAGAAGGTTTCAGGAAGACATGGCAGCAAAATCCCAGAGCCCTGGTGCCTATTTTTGCTGGCCACTACAGGCACCCGTAACACAAATGATATTGAGACCACCTTTTCTACACCCACCCCGTCCCATGGAGGTCAAACACAATCCTGGTGCAGGCCTCAATGAAATTGAGTTTGACACCCTTGCCTTATAAACTAAATTTTATAAATCACTAGCTAAACTGTCTTCTGACTAGAAAAGTACACAAACCTTATAGCCAGGGCAATTATTCTTCAGTAGAAGACCAATGCTACCTTAACCGCACTGAAGAATGTCCGTGGGATTAATTTTTAACCCATATGATTAATAACTCTCCCTTGATGTTATACTTCTTTCTAAACAAAAGCATATAACATGAGTTCTGCTTAAGCTAATGAAAGGTTCTGTCCTAGATTTGAAAATTCTCCTATTCCCAGAACTGTGCGTGTTTATGAGACACCTTTTTTTCTAGCTGTGGCCAGCTTAATTTTTCCCTCTTTTTTGGTGTTTCCATTCTGAAAGATCAGCCTGCCATCAGTTCCTTCTCTCATCGTTGAATCTTTGTTTAATAGTGTCTTCTCTTTTTGAACATTTCAAAGCAAATTTCCTGTTGTTTATGGATGGTCTATGAGAAGTGGATAGTTTCTCAAAGAGCTTACCAGTACTCAGAACTGGGATTAAGTGGAACTCTTTTTTCTTCCCTTTCATTTGTGTATATATGAAACAAACGCTTCACAGCGGCTTGAGAGAAGTACTGGGCTCCAGGGCAAAAGTCTAAGATGAGGGTCTTCAATGGTGAGACAGTTTAGATGTTGAGCTGCTCCCTGGACTGAAACAACTGAGAGGACCAGCAGGAGAATAGGAAGAAAAATATTATATGGTCAGAATACAGTTCGCATGCAGCCCAGGACTATTCACAAGCCAGGATGAAAAAAAAATTAAAATGGTGATGTAATGACGTGGTCAGAGCTCCCTCTAGTTTCGATTGCCAACCAAGTTTGTGCTCAAATGGTTTCATTATTCATATTACACAGTGTTCCCTCGATTTCCGCGGGGGATGCGTTCTGAGACCGCCCGCGAAAGTCGAATTTCCTCGAAGTAGAGATGCGGAAGTAAATACACTATTTTTGGCTATGAACAGTATCCCAAGCCTTCCCTTAACACTTTAAAACCATAAATTACAATTTCTCATTCCCTTAGCAACCATTTAGATTATTACTCACCATGTTTATTTATTAAAGTTTATTTTTTAAAAATGTTTTTTAAAGGCAGACGAAAGTTTGGCAATGACATATGACATCATCGGGCGGGAAAAACCGTGGTATAGGGGGAAAAACCGCAAAGTATTTTTTAATTCATATTTTTGAAAAACCGTGGTATAGACATTCTGCGAAGTTCGAACCCGCGAAAATCGAGGGAACACTGTATTATGAATTCATGAAATCTATGACCTATATTCAGGGGTGGGCCACAGCCCGGATGAGGGGGAACGCTGTGGGGTAGCGAAAATGGAGCTCCACCCCAGAGCACCCAATTTGCACTGAAGGGTCCTGCATAAGTCACACCCACAGAGTGGTAGTAAAAAACGTGGTAGCCCTTCACTGCCTATATTCCTATAATACTTTTAGCATTTTATATTTATGCACTTATGTCTTAAGAATGGATGGATTAATGTAGAGCCAGGGTGGCACAGCAGGTAGAGTGCTGTACTGCAGGCCACTGAAGCTGAATGTAGATCTGTACGTCAGTGGTTCAAATCTCACCACCGGCTCAAGGTTGACTCAGCCTTCCATCCTTCCAAGGTGGGTAAAATGAGGACCTGGATTGTGGGGGCAATATGCTGGCTCTGTTAAAAAGTACTATTGCTAACATGTTGTAAGCTGCCCTGAGTCTATGGAGAAGGGTGGCATAAAAATCGAATAAATAAATAAAATAAATAAAATAACTTTGGGGAACAGGGAACTTTTGCACATGCTATCCAGTGTTCCTATGCATCTGCTTTTTAAAATTACATTTTTTATTTGCAATTTCCACTAAGATAATAAACCTAACTTAACCCCTAAAATAACTTTGATCTGGGAAGACAATCATCTCCAGGGATAAAATATGATTATATTTCCACACACAATATTGTGTTTTTCTTGGCATCAAGTTAGTAGATCTGCAAAATCAAGGATTTAGGCCTTGGGATTTGCAAAGCTTGCCTAATGGGTATAAACATAGACCACCAGGGGTAATTTATTTTACAAGATATCCTTAGAGGATGCAAAGCCACAAAATAGAAGGGCTTTTAAAATTTTTGTTCCAGAACATATTAATTTTCCAGTTTTGATTCCGGCTTTATTAAATATTTTGTATTCATGACATGGTTTGCAATCAATACTTTATGAATTGGGAAGGAGGCTTGAGTCAAATGTTGAACATTTAGAGGTTTTTTTAAAAACAAAAATTACTTTTTAGTACAAAGGAAATTAAAAAAACAGAGGAGCCTTCACCAGTAGATTCCACCGGGGGCAAAACAGGCCTGCAGCATGTGGATGTCTCCCCCACATCCACAGTCCTTGGGGCAGGAGCAGGGCCAGAGCTAACCACAACACCCAGTATCTAAAAGGTTGTTTATTATTAGTGTTGGGCAAACTTCAGGAAGTTCAGGTTCGGTGAACTCACCCGAATTTTGCCGTAAAGTTCGGGTGAGTTCGCCGAACCTGAACCAGAACTTTACTCAAACCCAAACTTGAACAGCAGCAGCGCTTTTTTAAAACTTTTTTTAAAAGTTCGGGTAAAGTTTGAGTTCGGATTCGGTGTTCGGCCGAACACCGCAAAACGCCACCGCCAGAGAGGAGAGTGGGAAATCCCATGAGGGGATTCCGGGGGCGGGACTTTGACACCACAGAGACTACTTCCTGGCCAGGAAGTAGTCCCTGAGACGTCAAAGCCCCGCCCACAGAATCCCCTCGTGGTATTTCCCACCTCCTTTTGCTTGCAGCGCCGCAAGCAAAAGGAGGTGGGAAATCCCACGATGGGATTCCCCATTCTCCTCCCTGTGGCGGCGTTTCATGGTGTTCGGCTGAACACCGAACCCAAACTTTACCCAAACTTTGAAAAAGGTTTGGGTTTGGGTTCGGGTTCGGCATGCTGAACACTGCAAAGTTCGGCACGAGCCCGAACTTTGCAAGTTCGTTTTGCCCAACACTATTTATTATTCACATTGATTGCAAAGCTCTTGCCAAATTATGTAGCATCAGATAGAGCCAAGTACGTTGAACTTAATAAAACTGATGTTCTACATCTCCTTGCTTTGTTTGAGTTACCCATACCCCAATCTTTGCCAATACAAATAAACGCTTCATCTTGTTTAGTGATAAATTAAGATTTCATCAGCAAGATATCTTGCCTATTACCTAGGATAGACTGACTTTCATGCTCCAAATCCGAATAGTAGAGATAATAACTATGAATTTATTATATCCTAAATAGCTTTTGGCTTTCCTCAGAGTCTGTCATAATAAGATAGAATTATCAACTCATTAATAGTTATCAAGTAGTTCTTACTATTTAATATAAAGCCAACTTTATGTTGGTTCCTAGAATCACTTCCTATATCATTTCTGGAATGACTGTAAACTTTTCTTGAGACTAATAACTCTTTGAAAGAAACTTAGCTTCATTCCAATCTTATCCTGGAGCTATTTCAAGTCAAGGTATTTAAAGACATTTTTAAGACATGTTTGAGAAAACTAGAAAAAAATCCTCCCTCCCTCCCTAGTATAATTTTATTTTATTTTCTGATTTATTGTATTGTATCTTATTGTGATGGGGAAGGGCCTAAAAGAAATCAGCTATATGTCATAAGCCAGGGGTCCCCAAACTTTTTACACAGGGGGCCAGTTCACTGTCCCTCGGACTGTTGGAGGGCCAGACTATAAAAAAAAACTATGAACAAATTCCTACGCACACTGCACATACCTTATTTTAAAGTAAAAAACAAAATGGGAACGTACTATTTAGAGGGGGGAGAAGATCTGAAATTCATATATGTTTATGTTTTGTTTTTAATTTTCTTTTGTTAACATCTGATTGGCTATACAAGGTTTTCTTGGCTTATAGAAAAATGTATAAAGAAAGAAGGAAGCACTTTGGCATAATGGTTAATAAGTTAGAAATATAATTGGTGTTGCACTTTTTGAAGGAAAAGGAGGAAATTAAATTAAATTAAAAGAAAATGAATGTAACTGGATGACAAAATTAGAAAAAAAAACCTTTTGCAACTTTTTTGATGAATGACATTAGTTACTAACAAAATACTGCATTTTATTCATAGAAAATTAGATGGTACACTGTGTTGTTTGAATGTATGTTGAGAGAATTTTTTTAAAAAAATTTCCCCCTCCCAAAACAGTCCTTCCTTCCTCTGTCCCTCCATTCCTTTCATTCTTCCTTCCTTCCTTCCTTGTTCCCTCCATTTCTCCTTCCTTCCTTCCCTCCTTCATTCCTCTCCACTTCTTCTTCCCTCCCTCTCTTTCCCTTTTCTTTCTTTCTCTCTCTCTTTTCCCTGTGCTATTGTCACTCACTGCCGGGCCGGATAAATGGCCTCAGTGGGCCGCATGTGCCCCGCGGGCCGTAGTTTGGGGACCGCTGTCATAAGCCTTTCAAACTAACAGGGATGCTGAAAAGTCTGGTTTTGTGAGAAAAAAGTTGTCATTGACCAATATTAAAATCTCATCCAGGTTCACAAGCTAGGAAAACTAAGGCAACAAAGGCAACCCAGATAGAATAAGTAAGACTGAAAAAATGGAAACTGAAGTGAATAAGATCCAGAGGTTTGAGGAAAGAATAGCTGGAAACAATAAAAGGAAGCAAACGAAGTATAATGAGAAATGCCTGGAGGTTTGAGTAGAAGGAATGAAATATGAACTTGTTTCTTTTGATAATCCTTGGTGAGGTTGAAATGTTTGGTGGAATATATGCTATGAAATAGTGTTTGTTGTTTTTTCTACTCAACAGCAACAAAAACACACTAGGATTAAAAATAGGATTTTCTGCTGGTTGTTTTCCTGAAACATCTGAACCAACTAACTCCAGTAAGTTTGAAAGAATTGCAACCATTGTGCTACCTCTATGTGTATATGTGAAGTTTCTTTGTTTTCCAAGGACTGGACAAAGTACAAAGAGGCAGATAATTGAATACAATACAACACATATAAAGCATTGTGTGCAATTATATAATGCTTTATGTGTGTATAACTTAGCAATAGGCTGTTGCTCTGGGTTAACTCCTCTCGTATGTTTTGCAAGTTGATGCAGCCACTTATGTACTACTGCTATACTCAGTCCTTAAAAGATATCTGAAAGCTTGTAAAGTAGCATATAATCTTTGTGTCCCCCAAATATTTTGCATTAGGTGGTCACTCTTGTTTGGGTTGTTATTCAAGTCTAGGTATGATTTGCACAACAATGCAATTCTGTGTGTCTGGCCCTGGTTGTTGGCTGATATCTCTTCCTTGGTTGTAATAATTATATAAGGGGTGACAATGTGGTGGAATGACTAGTGGAAGGAGAGGAGGCCCCTCTTGGGAGAGTAAAGAGATGTCAGAGGAGAAAACATGTGACGTAAAGCCCTTAAGTCTATACAGTGGTACCGCTACCTACAAACGTCTCTACTTACGAATTTTTCTAGATAAGAACCGGGTGTTCAAGATTTTTTTGCCTCTTCTCAAGAACCATTTTCCACTTACAAACTGAGCCTCCGAAACTCTAACCGGAAAAGGCAGGGAGAAGCCTCTGTGGGGCCTCTCTAGGAGTCTCCTGAGAGGAAACAGGACCGGAAAAGGTGGGGAGAAGCCTCTGTGGGGCCTCTCTAGGAATCTCCAGGGAGGAAACAGGACCAGAAAAGGTGGGGAGAAGCCCATGTGGGGTCTCTCTAGGAATCTCTTGGGAGGAAACAGGGCCTCCACCCTCCCTGTGGTTTTCCCAATCACACACATAATTTTTTTAATTTTTACTCATTTTATTTTTATACAAACAATATCACCACAAGCCCTTAAATTATCATCTCTTATTATAGAAATGAGAATTATTATTATTATTATGCTTCCTTCCTTCCTTCCTTTCTGTTATTTCTGTATCTATATTTTCTTTTCTTTTTAATTATTTTGTTACTTTTAAACTATATTATTTGATTAAATTTTCTCCAACCTTTTAAGATCTTCCCACTATTACACTCTTTACTTCTTAGTTGATTTTTGTTTGCAATATGTATTTTCCCGTCTATATTTTCATCACTGTAAATCCCAGTGAAATCATTTATCTGTTTTTTGCTTTCTATATTTGCCCTTTCTTGCATCTCTAACACTATATTTTCTACATATTTTGTATCAACCAACATCGCTTCTACTTTCTCATCACCTGCCACCAGTTTTAAAACTTCACATATAGTTTGTGAGATCTCAATCAATACTTCATATATCCACAGTTCCATTTTCTCCATCTTACTGTCTTTAGGGTTTTACTATTATAACTTTCTTGATTCAAATTTTAATGACCAATTTATTTGTTTTGTCAAGTACATATTTGAGGTATGTAAAGATATAATAATATTCATATACATGGCACTAGTAATAAGGAAAAAAATAAGAAGAAACATTAGATATAATAATATTCATATGTATTGTACTAGTCAAAAAATAAAAGAAATATTAGGACAGGGGACGGAAGGCATGTTGATGTATGCCCCTTACTGACTCTTAATAATTGGGAGAGGTCAACAGTGGGTAATCTAAGGGTAAAGTTTTGGGGGTTAGGAGATGGTACTACAGAGTCAGTTCCATGCATCAACTACTCGATTACTAAAATCGTATTTCCTGCAGTCAAGTTTGGAGTGGTTTACATTACGTTTGTATCTGTTATGTGCTCATGTGTTGTTGTGGTTGAAGGTGAAGTAGTCATTGACAGGTCGTTCGTTGAAGCATATGATTTTATGGGCTAAGCTTATATCGTGTTTAAAGTGATGTAGTTCTAAGTTTTCTAAACCTAGGATTGTAAGTCTAGTTTCGTAGGGTATTCAGTTGCGAGTGGAGTAGTGAAGGGATCTTCTGGTAAAATATCTCTGGACATTTTCTAGAGTATTTATGTCCAAAATGTGGTGTGGGTTCTTTACTGTTGTGGTTAGCTCTGGCCCAGCTCCTGCCCCAAGGATTGTGGATGTGGGGGAGACATCCACATGCTGCAGGCCTGTTTTGCCCCCCCGGTGGAATCTGATGATGAAGGCTCCTCTGACCAAGAAGACATGAGTGACAGGGAGGAGGAGAGTGTGGCAGACAGCTCAGAAGGAGGTCAATTATCTAGCTCCTCCTTGGATTCAGAACAAGAGTTAATGATACAGCCACGCATGAGGAGAGCGATGCATAGGCAGCAACAACTGAGAGTTTATTATCAAAGAAAATGAGACCACCTGTGGTTGGGTGGGGCTGTGGTCATTAGTGAGGCTGCTATAAAGAGCAGCCTGTGCGTTTGGCCATTGTGGAGGATTATCTGATCATTGTGCTTTGTGACTGCTTTACTGACTTTGACTTTTTGTGTGCTGATTTTTCCCCGCTTTGAAACTAAACCAGAGCAAAGTGTGTTTCACTTTGTGAAAGAAGAAAGATTGTGAATTGCCTCACAGCTGCAAGCTAAGTATCTCAGAACTGATAAGGGACTTGTATAAATTACCAGTTTGTTTGGAGACGAGTGCTCTTTGCTCTACCAAAAGAGGGCTTAGTTTAAATAAATTTTCATTACAAAGAACATTGTTTTGAATTTTCAAACGTGTGTGTGTGTGTCTGAAATTTGTATCTGTGAATTTTCGGGAGGATTCTACCAGAGAGCCGGACAGAACATTTACTTTGATCTTTTGACCTGAATATTAATTTAACATTCATATGACTCTATGCAGGCATTATTTTGGTGTCGGTGACCCACTCGTTTCCCTATCAGAATTAGGTAAGTGAAAATGACCATCAGTTAAGGCAAAAAAAAAAGCAAAGCACTCAACTATGTTATTTCAAGGAGGAAATAATTGAAGCATCACATTTTCAGAAACTTGGCCAAGTAACACATAATAAATCTGACTCTGTCCCAGTGTTCTCCCACGAGGCTTTCTGTACAGATGTTAGCAGGGCATTAATAGTACCAGGAAAAATATATAACAATAAAACCTGCTTCTCTGTGAACTGAATCGAAGATGGGCCAGGAGACTTGGGTTTAAGATCTCTGTGGCACATGTTCCTCAAGCAATTGTTATCAAAAAAAATTATGAACTATGAAAGTTCATAAGTTGGGAGAGACTGCACAGCCATAGAAAGGTCACGTCCTAAGTATATTGCTGGAATACTATTGGGAAGTTTGCAGTGATGTGTGGACCTTCTTTGACATTTCCTGCTGTGGATTTTAACATCTGTGTTAGATCCTTTTCCCATCTTTACTCTTCACCTCAAGTACATGCAGAGTTCTATAGCAAGCATTTCAGTCACCCAGTGAGTGTCTTAGTATACACTCCTTAAATTCAGAACCATAAATCAATGGATTTAGAAAGATTGGTAGAAAAGATTAGACTGGATTATTGGGACTATCCTTTTCCCCTACTGTCCTCTTCCAGCCCTCACTCTTCTGTCTTAATTATGGACATACTGTAGCAAAAAAAACTATTATTAAATCTGTTCTGTCGGGCTCTCTGGTAGACTCCTCCCAAAAATTCACAGGTACAAATTTCAGACACACACACGTTTGAAAATTCAAAACAAGGTTCTTTCTAATGAAAATTCATTTAAACCTAAGCCCTCTTTTAGTATAGCAAAGAGCACTCGTCTCCAAACAAACTGGTAATTTGTACAAGTCGCTTATCAGTTCTGTGATACTTAGCTTGCAGCTGTGAGGCAATTCACAGTCCTTCTTTCACAAAGTGAAACACACTTTGCTCTGGTTTAGTTTCAAAGCGGGGAAAAATCAGCACACAAAAGGTCAAAGTCAGTAAAGCAGGCACGAAACACAACAATCAGATAATCCTCCACAATGGCCAAAACCACAGGCTGCTATTTATAGCAGCCTCACTAATGACCACAGCCCCACCCAACCACAGGTGGCCTCATTTTCTTTGATAATAATCTCTCAGTTGTTGCTGCCTATGCATCGCTCTCCGCATGCCTGGCTGTATCATTAACTCTTGTTCCGAATCCAAGGAGGAGCTAGATAATTGATCTTCTTCTGAGCTGCCTGTCACAGTCTCCTCCTCCCTGTCACTCATGTCTTCTTGGTCAGAGGAGCCTTCATCAGCAGATTCCACTGGGGGGAATACAGGCCTGTAGCATGTGGATGTCTCCCCCACATCCACAGTCCTTGGGGCAGGAGCAGGGCCAGAGCTAACCACAACAAATAGTAATGGAAAGGGAAGGTGAAGCAGAAGAATTATGTTCCTTACGTTTATTTTGAAGCTATTATACAGGAAGTGTCAAATCTACACAAGAAGGGCTTCCTGTCAGTATTCCATGTTCACGTAATGCCAAAAAATGCTGTTATATGATACACCTGTCCAAAGACAGTCCGTTCTCAGCACAGCTGCAGAATCACAAGCCATCAGGACAGTGTTTAATATTATCAAGTGGGAATAGGGTTCATGCACAGGAATGGATTCTTTGGGGCTTCCTTTTCTCCGATTTAGCAATTCCAGACACAAACCCGTCTGTCAGCAAACAGTCAGGGATAGTTGATGAATGCTGTTTGGAGAAGCAATGCTGCCTGTTGTATCAGGATGCCATGTTTGCCTTGGCCTTTAGAGAAAAAATGAAATGTGAAAAGCAACTACAATTGAAGAAGCACTAAGAGATTTAAGACAATAGATTTATCTATCTATCTATCTATCTGTCTGTCTGTCTGTCTGTCTGTCTATCTATCTATCTATCTATCTATCATCTATCTATCTATCTATCTATCATCTATCTATCTATCTATCTATCTATCTATCTATCTATCTATCATCTATCTATCTATCTATCATCTATCTATCTATCTATCTATCTATCTATCTATCTATCATCTATCTATCTATCTATCATCTATCTATCTATCTATCTATCTATCTATCTATCTATCTATCTATCATCTATCTATCTATCTATCTATCATCTATCTATCTATCTATCTATCTATCTATCAATCATCTATCTATCTATCTATCTATCTATCTATCTATCATCTATCTATCTATCTATCTATCTATCTATCTATCTATCTATCTATCATCTATCTATCTATCTATCTATCTATCTATCTATCATCTATCTATCTATCTATCTATCTATCTATCTATCTATCTATCTATCTATCTATCTATCTATCTATTTTGTCCAGTACAAATTGAAAGTTAAGGAGACTAAAAACGTGTAGTAGTAAATATCAGGGAAGGGATAGAAGAAGAGATATGAGAATAGAATACATCAATGAAGAGTAGAGGAAAGGATATATGAATGGGAGAAAAGATATATAAAATATAGGAGAGACAATTGGACAGGGGACGGAAGGCACCCTAGTGCACTTATGCTCGCCCCTTACTGACCTCTAAGGAATCTGGAGAAGTCAACTGTGGAAAGTCTAAGGAGAAAAATGTTGGTGGTTGGGGGTTGACACTGCTAACATTTAGCTTCCATATTTCACCCCCTCGTGACCTTGGGGTCACTTTTTTTTGTTTTAAAAGGTAACAATTTGAGAACAGAAGGAAAAGGGGGGACATGATCGAAACATTTAAATATGTTAAAGGGTTAAATAAGATCCAGGAGGGAAGTGTTTTTAATAGGAAAGTGAACACAAGAACAAGGGGGCACAATCTGAAGTTAGTTGGGGGATAGATTAAAAGCAACGTGAGGAAATATTGTTTTACTGAAAGAGTAGTAGAACCTTGGAACAAACTTCCAGCAGACGTGGTTGGTAAATCCACAGTAACTGAATTTAAACATGCCTGGGATAAACATATATCCATTGTAAGATAGAATACAGGAAATAGTATAAGGGCAGACTAGATAGATCATGAGGTCTTTTTCTGCTGTCAGTCTTCTATGTTTCTATGTTTCTAATACCAGGCCTCAAATCACTCATTTTCCCCTCCTGCTCAGTCTTGCTGTTCTGGTCTTCCTTCAGCTTTGTGGCACCCATGTAGGTGCCTTTTTTTCCTCTGGTGCTGAAAAAGCGTGGGCATGCGCGATCGCGCATGTGTGAGTGCCTACATCCTTTATTCAATGCCTTGGGAGGGTGAAAATAGCTCCCCCTGGAGGCCGGAAATGCTTTGTTTCCCAAGTTCTGGTGGGCCCAGTTGTTCTGTTGGGCTCTCTGGTAGAATCCTCCCGAAAATTCACAGGTACAAATTTCAGACACACACACATTTGAAAATTCAAAACAATGTTCTTTATAATGAAAGTTCACTTAAACCAAGCCCTCTTTTGGTATAGCAAAGAGCACTCGTCTCCAAACAAACTGGCAATTGGTACAAGTCCCTTATCAGTTCTGTGATACTTAGCTTGCAGCTGTGAGGCAATTCACAGTCCTTCTTCTTTCACAAAGTGAAACACACTTTGCTCTGCTTTAGTTTCAAAGCGGGGAAAAAGCACATCAAGGTCGAAGTCAGCAAAACAGGCACGAAACACAACGATCAGATAATCCTCCGCAATGGCCAAACCCACAGGCTGCTCTTTATAGCAGCCTCACTAATGACCACAGCCCCACCCAACCACAGGGGGCCTCATTTTCTTTGATAATAATCTCTCAGTTGTTGCTGCCTATGCATCGCTCTCTGCATGCGTGGCTGTATCATTAACTCTTGTTCTGAATCCAAGGAGGAGTTAGATAATTGATCTCCTTCTGAGCTGTCTGCCCCACTCTCCTCCTCCCTGTCACTCATGTCTTCTTGGTCAGAGGAGCCTTCATCAGCAGATTCCACCGGGACCAAAACAGGCCTGCGGCAAGTGGATGTCTCCCCCACATCCACAGTCCTTGGGGCAGGAGCTGGGCCAGAGCTAACCACAACACCAGTAGGCTTATGTTTCACCCTCCTCATGCTCCAAGGGCTTCCCCGGAGCCAGGGGAGGGTTAAAATAGCCTCTCCCATCCCCTGGAGGCTCTCTGGAAGCCAAAAACGCCCTCCCAGAGCATCTGTGCAAGCCAAAAATCAGCCGACCAGCACACACAAGCATGTTGGAGCTGAGCTAGGGCAACAGCCAGCAAATATGGCTCCATGGGCCACCTGTGGCACCCATTCCATGGGTTTGCCATTCCTGTCTTAGAGTGTTCATAGCATTTCTTGCTACAAATGTATCCATGGGCCTCCTTCTTAGGATGTATTCCAGCCTCAATTTCTTCCTCAAGCTGCAAAGTCTGTAATGCAGTTTGACAAAGAGTTTCCGCTATTGTTTTTAACATGGTGCCATTGCCTTCTCAAGCCATTTCTGAGAACAGGAACAGGGAAACATTTTTGGGTGAGATCCTGCTACACAGCAAGCCACCTTCTGGCAAGTGTTTAAAATTAATTTCTCTAGAGTTAGATAAAATGAATAACATTTGTATGTCTTTGCCGCCATCTATAAACATCCCAGCTGCTTGAATACCCCTATTTCTGGAAAGTGACACACATATAGATGATTTATGAGGAATAAAATTGTTTTGTAAGGGTAAGAAAAAAAGAAAACAAAAAAGATTCTTTCATAGTTTAGCATTCCTTGAAACTTAAATTTCAGGCTTGGCGCTGTTTTCATTAAAGTTGGCAGGGGTTTTACCATCAACTTCAACAAAATTAAGCAAATATTTTTGAAATCCTGGACAGATGGTGGAAAGAATTATGGGCTGGGATCCAAAGAACTATATACAGAATCCTATACATTTAAGAGAACTTCAGAGGCCTCATAATCAGAATCTCTGAAAACTTGAATATCTGGAATACAGTGTTCCCTCGATTTCCGCGGGGGATACGTTCCGAGACTTCCCGCGAAAGTCGAATTTCCGCGAAGTAGAGATGCGGAAGTAAATACATCATTTTTTGGCTATGGACAGTATCACAAGCCATCCCTTAACACTTTAAACCCCTAAATTACCATTTCCCATTCCCTTAAGGCGATGTAGTTCTAAGCTTTCTAAACCTAGGATTGTAAATCTAGTTGCATAGGATAGTCACTCATTACACTTGGAACAAATAGAACTCTTAGTAACTTTGTTTGACTGAAATGTTAACATCTGCAGCATGGAGAGATTTGAAATCTTAGAAATATATAAACATATTTCTGAAAAGTCCTGAAATTTTCCCCTTTTTAGCATAGTTTGAGCTCTTTGATTTCTCACTTGTGACCCTGTTAACATAATTTAAGGAAGTGACAATGTTATTCAGAAGATATCAAACTGGTAAATATACTACTTAAGTATATCATGGCAAGAATAAATTAAGTGTTTTAGAATAAAATAAGCCTGTGCTGTTCACATTACATGAAAATAACCTAATAATTAACTGTTTACTGAAAGATCAACCTCATCTGATATTTCTTCACATGTGAGGAATTCATCCCAGCTACAGTATTGTAAAGGTATCACGTGAGACAAATCATATTTATAATAGCTAATTTTGATAGTTTTCATCTCTTTGTTCTCAGTTATTGTCAGAAGAAAATGACACTAAAACCCCCCCTAGATATAATATTTGCTTTTCAACTACCGTATATACTCGAGTATAAGCCGAGTTTTTTAGCCCCAAAAATGGGCTGAAAAACACAGCCTCGGCTTATACTCGGGTCATTGACAAAGTCACCACACGAGGGCGCCATTGCTTGAGCCAGAGCGAGGAGGCACCAGCTTTTGTCCCTTCTCCCACGCCATAGTTCCTCTCCCTGGCTCAAGCAAAGAAGGCAGCCATTTGCAATGGTGAGTCGGATTAAAAAGGCCCCCTGCTGCGAGATTCTCCTCCCCCTCCTTTGAAAGGATTTAAACTGTTTAAAAAATGGTATTTTGTGGTAGTTGCTGTCCTTGCTTGGATAGGATCTAATAATGTGTTATGAGGCAGAGCTAGACAGGAATTCTTTTTCTATCTTTCTATCTATTTTTCTATCTATCTATTTTTCTATCTATCTATCTATCTATCTGTATCTATTTCTATCTATCTATCTATCTATCTATCTATCTATTTTTCTATCTGTCTGTCTGTCTGTCTATCTTTCTATCTATATCTATCTATCTATCTATCTATCTATCTATCTATCTATCTATCTATCTATCTATCCATCTATCATCTATCTGTATCTACAGTATTTCTATCTATTTTTCTATCTAACTATTTTTCTTTCTATCTATCTATCTATCTATCTATCTATCTATCTATCTATCTATCTATCTATCTGTATCTATTTCTATCTATCTATCTATCTATCTATTTTTCTGTCTGTCTGTCTATCTATCTTTCTATCTATATCTATCTATCTATCTATCTATCTATCGATTTCTATCTATCTATCTATCTATCTATCTATCTATCTATCTATCTATCTATCTATCTATCTATCTATCTATCTATCTATCTATCTATCTATTTGGTTTTCTATGCTGATAACCTCACAGCAGCTAATGCTGAAGCTCTTCTTTGGATACACTTATTTGTTTGTTTGTTTGTTTGTTTGTTTGTTTATTTATTTATTTATTTAATTGGATTTGTATGCAATCCCTCTCCAAGGACTCAGGGTGGCTCACAGCATATATAAAAACAACAATAATGTAAATCCAATTAATGATGAGAAGGAATCCAGTTTTGAAGGATTTTAACTCTTAGGTTTTAGCTTCCTGATCGAGCTACTTTTTTTACTTTTTAATTTATTGTTAATATTGTTAATTTGTTTACCCTCTTTTAAATTTACAGAGCTAGTTTACTGGTTTTCTTTAAAATAAATATTCTAAAACATGTCTCAATTAATCTAATTTTATTGTTTTCCATTTTTATAAGTTACCAGTAGCCACTGCATTTTCTACCCTCGGCTTATACTCGGGTCAATACGTTTTCCCAGTTTTTGTGGCAAAAATTAGTGCCTCGGCTTATACTCGGGTCGGCTTATACTCGAGTATATACGGTATTTTAACTGTCTATTTGAACAGATACAGTCCAGAAACAGTTTTTCTTAATTCTGTTAAAAACTTCATTGTAATCCCCATTCAACTTTAGCAAAAATGTAATTTTTAAAATAAAACCTTAGAAATGTTAATGATGCTTCAGTTTCAGAATGAACTCTTGAAATAAGTAAATTCAAATTCACAATTATTCCAAACAGCCCCAAATTATTGCAAATGTGAAATTATTACCTCTAAATGCTTAGTTGTTTATGTAACAACCAATTTTATTATTTTGGAATTTTGTTTACATGGTGTGGGTATATATACATGTGAATATATATGTATATAATATCTTTTAAATATCATTAATTGTCAACCTTCAAATATTGTAAAACATAACTTATGGACAATAGTTTGAGAAGATATTAATCACAATTTCCAGAACAAAAGTCACTGGGCAAAACTTTACTTTATTATATTTGGGGGGAAAAGAAAGAGATATATGAAGATGAAAGAATTGCTGGAGTGAATTTTTTTTTTTTAAAAAGGTTATAAACTAAGGGCATTTGCCCATAATTCAGTTTTAATTTTGGAGAACTCTTTAGAAAAATTAAATGTCTTAATTGAAAAACTAAGTAAATATGATACATTTCCTGGACTTAAAGTTAATAAGGAAAAGGCAAGAATACTGATGAAGACTACAATGGTTAAGACATAAAAACTGGTTTTGAGATTGAATTGTTTTCTACTTCAAAATAATTACGTAAAAATATGGACTAAACATACGGATTTAAATTGGAAAAAATTAAAATTGTCATTATTGGGAAGAGTGTCTCTGGTAAAAGGGAATGTGTTATTTAAAATATTGTTCTTATTCCAGACTATTTATCTTTCAAATTTATATAGCTGCTCATTTTATAAGAAATTACTCTGTAAAATGTACAATAATCAAAACATGAACAATACCTGCATCATTTAAATAGTTAGAAAAAGATATATCCACATATGTATGGGCGGGTGCAGGGTTAAATCTTTGTAAATTGGGAAATATTTAATATAAAATTATGCAGAATGCAAAGGAAAAAGAGGATTGGGAATACCTTATTTTAAATTTTATTTCACTGCCTACTATGTAAAAAAACATGAAGGGACATTTCATCTTGCCTGGTGGATTTGTGAAAAAGCAAAAATAAATTGTGTGAGACAAACAAAATTATTATTTTATAGAAACTTTTTTTAAAATACAGAGACATATATTGTTATTAAAAATCTCTTCCATGTCATTCCTTGTCAGTTGTTACAGAATGAAATATTTCTTCTACAATGATGAGTTCATACTCACATTGGAATATTTTATATTTTTCCCCTTGTTCCTCTTTTAGTACATGGCAATGTACATAAGAAATGCAATTTTGAAATCTTTATATTTACTTAGGAAACAAATCTTTAGCCACTGAACACTATAATTAGAGTGGTTCTTTTGGCGCTGGGAGGATATCAATTTCTAAAACACAAAATGAAATTAGGGAGTTAGGATGAATTCTACATCAATGTTAATTACAATTGAAACAAAGCATAATAAAAGAGATTAAGTGTGATTATGGAAATTGCTTTGGTATTCAGGAATGAAAAGATATATACTCCCTCCCAAACAGAGAAAGCCATGAAACAAGATCATGTTGTAATATATAGAAACCAGCCGTGTTTTGGAACTCATCATTAAAGTTTTGACACATTGAATAATCTTTGTCTTTTGTCTGATCTCTCTTTTGCTTACAACAGTAAAGAATCAGTTCATAAGCAGAGACCAAACACAGATCATCATTGGAAGAATGTGAGTCTGGGCTGGCACTAATTTTCCATCCCAAAAGGAGAATCTTATTTGCCACACACAATTCAAACCCACGTTCATGTCATTAAATCATATTACACATTGCCAAATCATATTACCAAGCTTATGAACATGAAAGCAATCATAGGGCAAATATGCATATTTCCTTACTCTTTTAAATTTTCAAAATATTGTCTTACAGCCAATATCCCGGAATAGTAAATAGAACTAAAGATAGTAACATGAAATAAAATGTGCGATGATATCACATGTAATTGAAGGTATATGTGATGTTTTTGTATGGTTTCAGTGTGGAGAGGGGAAAAAGCTTTTGCAGAAAAAAAAGATTATAAGAAAGCCTAGGAGTTATGACTATATCAGAATGAGGATTGAGACAAAAGAACTTTTTCTTTTCTTTTTAAATATTTTTTATTAATTATCCACTTTTTTAAAAAGAAAACACAATAGTAAGTAGAGAAGAAAATCAAAGAAAATTAAATTGATAATAGTACATATATTAGTGTTATATTAGCATTAAAGTAATTATATTTATATTATATTAATTATACACCAGACTATAATTTGTCTCAAGTAAATAAATTATTACTGTACATGCTTTTTTCCATTAACAAATTAATTGTATATATACTTCAATGATTTATCATACAGGCTATATTGAGCCCCATCCCTCCAAATTGTAAAGTCTTTATTAAAACAACTATAAAGCAAAACTAAACTACCTATGCCTTTCTTTATCTTAACACATATTTTATCATTGTACTGTATATATTTTCCCAAGTAATCTTGTTACTGCTTTTCTTCAGTAAAAACATCTGTCATCTATCCATTGACTTTCGTTACTATGCGACTTAGTATTGCTATACTGTAATGGTTATGCTCTATCTCTCTAAATTGGGTTTGTCATTTTAGTGATGTGTATAATTAATTAATTATTTTATTTAATTCAATTTCTGTTTGGATTTGTAAGTGATGACTTTAATGCTAATTTTTTTTCCTCTCTTTGACCCATTTATACCATCTTTCCCAGACTGTGTAGAAATCTGACTCATCTTTGTCATTAAGTTCCATAGTCAATTTTGTAATTTCTGCACATTCCAAAACTTTAACTATAAAGAAATGGTACAGAGAGGGATGCATTTTACTTGTTCTTTACTTTAGCACAGGGATGTTAAACTGGAGGCCTGCAGGCTTCATGCGTCACTCACAGGCCACGCCCATGCCTGGTTTAGAAAAGGGGAAAAAAGTCCTGATACATCATGTGATGATGCGTGACAACTTGAGTGTGACACGCCTGTTTAAACACAATGGTGCAAATCTTGGTCTTAAACAATATTTTCTCATGTGTTTTTGTTGTTCCCAGGATAGGTTTGTACAACTGCAGATTTTTTTATTCTTAAAGTGAACGGTAATGTTGAAGACTTTCTCTACGGTGTTCCCTCGATTTTCGCGGGTTCGAACTTCGCGAATAGCCTATACCACAGTTGTTCAAAAAATATTAATTAAAAAATACTTTACGTTTTTTCCCTATACCACATCATACTTCATCGCCAAACTAATAATTTTTGCAAATAAATAACAAAAAAAAATTATTGTTAATAAATAATTATGTTTATAAATATCAGGATCACTAAGTGCCTTATTCAATGGTGAGTACCAGTAATAATGGTGAGTAAATGGTTGTTAAACACGACCTAAGCATAGCCCTTAAAATAATCTGCTACAACATCCTTCCTGTCAATGACTACTTCAGCTTCAACCACAACAACACTCGAGCACATAACAGATACAAACTTAAAGTAAACTGCCCTAAACGCAACTGCAGGAAACACAATTTTAGTAATCAAGTAGTTGATACATGGAACTCACTACCAGAGTCTGTAGTATCATCACCTAACCCCAAAACTTTACCCTTAGAGTATCCACTCCCTCTCCCGATTCCTAAAAGGTCAGTAAGGGACATGCATAAGTGGACCACAGTGCCTTCCGTCCCTTGTCCTAATGTATTTCTTTTACAGAGACAGAGAATGAGGTGGCTAGATTGAGTCACTGAAGCAGTAGGTGTGAGCTTAAATGGACTCCAGAGGTTGGCAGAAAACAAGAAGTTCTGGAGGAACATTGTGCATGGGGTTGCAATGGGTCGGACACGACTTTACAACTAACAACAACAACAATATAAACTATTCATTAACTAATAAAGGATTGACTTTTCTGGCATACATTATCCACTTGCAACATTTTTTGTAAATCTTAGAGGTTATAACTGCAGAGAATTAAATCTGACTTCTAGTTAATCCTGAGAGTGTCATAAACTTGTCATGCTTTTATTATTTAGTATGTTCTAGACATCAAGAATAGTTTTTTGTCTGTTTTTTCATAGCTCTAGAGCCTTTTAAAAGAATTGGTTAAAGGATGTATGTCCCCCTTGAGGTATCTCTAATGTTGCTTTAATAAACTTGTGTGGTGACACAGAAAAAGTTCAAAAACAACTTTGTGAGAATCCGCAAATGATACACTTCCAAATGCTGCCATGTGATTGGCTGTCCAATAACCAGACTTCTGTTTCTCTCATAATATTCCATTAATGTACATTTCTTAATTTCACCAGGGTAATTTTCACAGAAACGATGCAGTTTTTCTTCTTCTGTAACTAGGGCTAGCTGGGATCCTCTTTCAGTTACATACCATTAGTTCGCTCACTTCCCCATAACATATTTAGATAAAATATGCAGAGGAGGCAACTTTTTGCTGATCGTTGTGTGGTCAAAATTTCCATCCAAATAAATATTCGATTTCTATTTTTCTGTGAATAAAGGGACATGTTGTCAGTGACAATCCCTGTTTTTAAATATTTTCCTAGAAAGCCATAAGGCCTGTGAATTTTAGGGCTGGTTTGGTTTTCCTTTACCGTGAGCACATTTATTTATTTATTAGATTTGTATGCCGCCCCTCTCCGAAGACTTGGGGCGGCTCACAACAGCAATAAAAACAATACAGTGTTCCCTCGATTTTCGCGGGGGTTGCGTTCCCAGACCGCCCGCGAAAGTCGAATTTCCGCGAAGTAGAGATGCGGAAGTAAAAACACAATTTTTGGCTATGGACAGCCAAAAACTACCCCCGTGCACCCTTTTCCAAGGCCGCGCAAGGAGCCGGGCTTGAAGTTGGGGCGGGGAGCATCGAAAGTGCAGAGGCCGGCAAAGATTGTTTTGAATGTCGCCCTCCCACCCCCCCAGCGCCTTTGCCCCCCTCGCCGCTATCCCCCCACCCACCCAATCCACCCCTCTCATCGGCTTTCTTGGGGCACGGGTCCTCCTGCAGCAGTGCTGGCGGCTACGGCTTCTTGTCCTCCTCATTCGTCCGCTAGCTGCTCTGAGCGCTTTGAGAATGCCCACCCCACCCCTCTCACAGTCCCTTAGCTGAGATCGCTTTCGTGCCATCAACAATGATGGGTGAAATTTTTGTGATGACAATGCTGATTGGCCGAGATTTCGTCCAATCAGCAATGGCAGATTAAAGTTTGGTGATATAAGGAATTTAATTAAATCACATGTAGGGAATTTAACATGAGTACAACCTGCAAGGCTTGAAAATAACTATAGCAATGTGACATTAAGAGGAACCAGTTTAGACTATGTGAAGTACCCTCATGTAGATTTTACTTTCACATCGACATCATCAGCAAAGCATTGTAATTGTATTCCTATTGATATCGCTGCTCATTGACTAAAAACTGAAAATCACTGGAGAGCTGGAAGACATTCAGTTAGATGGGACAGGATTCGTTTTAAGTGATTTCAGCTGATGTATACCTTCCAAGTTTAACTTTGCAATAAGGTTTATATTATTCCTAAATTCTGTCAAGAAAGTACTTGTCTTCTTCATTTAATATCTAAGAGAGAACAAAGTCAAATGATCCCTCAAAATGGAACAGTCCATTATTTTTCCAATAATGGTTAAAAAGTTTGACTAGGGTAGACATAGCTTGATGAATATAGGTCTTACTTCTTACTGATAAACATTCTTGCTTTGAAGCCACCAATAGTACTCATGCGTAAATCACTTATTCACAAATGTAACAACACTGCAACAATATCGCCAAAAAGGCTTCTAGATTTGTTAACCTGATCCTACGCAGCTTCTGCTCTGGCAATCTCACGCTACTCACTAGAGCCTACAAAACTTTTGCCAGACCCATCCTTGAATACAGTTCATCTGTCTGTAACCCATACCACATCTCAGACATCAACACCCTTGAAAATGTCCAAAGATACTTCACCAGAAGAGCCCTTCACTCCTCCACTCGAAACAGAATGCCCTACGAAAGCAGACTATCAATCCTAGGTCTAGAAAGCTTAGAACTAAGATGCCTAAAACACGATCTAAGTATTGCCCACAAGATCATATGTTGCAACGTTCTACCTGTCAATGACTACTTCAGCTTCAATCGCAACAACACAAGAGCATGCAACAGATTTAAACTTAATATTAACCGCTCCAAACTTGACTGTAAAAAATATGACTTCAGCAACCGAGTTGTCGAAGTGTGGAACTCATTACCAGACTCCATAGTGTCATCCCCAAACCACCAACACTTTACCCTTAGATTATCCACGGTTGACCTATCCAGATTCCTTAGAGGTCAGTAAGGGGCGAGTACAAGTGCACTAGAGTGCCTTTCGTCCCCTGTCATGATAACTTTTAGGCACGGGGATGCTGGCACAAGAGCAACAATCCCAATTGATCCCTAGAGCCCAACCTAATGAGAATGGCCTCATGTCTGGTGATCTGTGGAGCAGGACCCTTGCAAATTCTAAAGTATTCTTTTTATCATCAACAATTAAAATCACTGATGAGAAAGGCCTTATTTCAAACTGACCTGGCACGCGGTAGAGTTCCTTTGGTATCCTTCCAGTCTCCTCTTTCACTTCTTTCTTTCTTTCTTTCTTTCTTTCTTTCTTTCTTTCTCTCTCTCTTTCTCTCTTTCTCTCATTCTTTCTTTCTCTCTTTCTTTCTCTCTTTCTTTCTCTCTTTCTTTCTCTCTTTCTTTCTTTCTCTCTTTCTTTCTTTGTTTCTCTCTCTCTTTCTTTCTTTCTTTCTCTCTCTCTCTCTTTCTCTCTCTCTTTCTTTCTTTCTTTCTCTCTTTCTTTCTCTCTTTCTTTCTTTCTCTCTTTCTCTCTCTCTTTCTTTCTTTGTTTCTCTCTCTCTTTCTTTCTCTTTTTCTCTCTTTCTTTCTCTCTTTCTCCCTCTTTTTCTTTCTTTCTTTCTCTCATTCTTTTCTTTCCTTCTCTCTTTCTCTCTCTCTCTCTCTCTCTCTTTCTTTCTTTCTCTCTCTCTTTCTCTCTTTCTTTTTTTCTTTTTCTTTCTCTTTCTCTCTCTCTCTTTCTTTATTTCTCTATTTCTCTCTTTCTTTCTCTCTCTCTCTCTCCCCCTCCATCTCTCTCTTTCTTAGTTTTCACCTAATCTATTTGTTTCTTCTGCTATAGTCAAAGGACATTCTGGTAATGTTAAACTTCGCAAGTCATTCTGTAAGTCCAACCTAGTTCAATTCAGCTGGATCTATACCATTACAAAGAACAAAGGAACAAATTATGTGCACGCTGGCCATTTTTGAAATTGTGAAAAGCCATTAAGAGTGAGAGCTTCAGCTTTCATCCAATTTACCATATATCTGAAGGTTTAGCCAGCGGTATTATTATATAAAAGAATGGAGAAAATTGAGAACAGGTCTTTGTGATTGTTAACAAAACATGACCCATGCACATACAAGCTACAGATTGCCAATGCCAGCAAGAATTCTTTTTTGTATTTTTAGTGCCTAATTAACTGTGTCAGGAGTTCAAAAACAATTAGGAATTTGAAAGAACAAGGAGAAAAGGGGGGAATAGAGGGCATTGCCTAATTCCTCAGTACATAAATATTTCCATGTTATGCTGCAGGACTTCAACAAACTTAAAAGGGCACTTCAGGATGTTTTAAAATATTTCCCATTCAAAAGCTCCATTTTGCTGTGTGTAGTCATTCTTTGGAAGTTTGATGTTCCTTCCTGACATTTAAAATGATCTGTTTGATTTTTCCATGCCATTACAATGTATTTCTTTCACCCTGGCCCAACTGTGTTCCAGCTAAAGTGAACTTATAAATGGTGAAAAATAACTTATCTCTACATCTAATGTGACGAGGGTGAGCATAGGCAACACATTAAAGTCTATTTCCTCTTAATATTCCTTTTTGTTCCACCTACCATTTTCTCAAAGAAACTATCAAGAATTAAAGAGCAGCAAGACTTAAAGCAGACATGAAGTCTAGTTCATTATACTGACTACTTTCAGAAGGATATCTTTTAAACAGTACCTTTAAAGCTAATAAATGAGCCGGGGTGGCGCAGCAGGTAGGGTGCTGTACCGCAGGCCACTGAAGCTGACTTGTAGATCTGAAGGTCAGCAGTTCAAATCTCATCACCGGCTCAAGGTTGACTCAGCCTTCCATCCTTCCGAGGTGGGTAAAATGAGGACCCGGATTGTGGGGGCAATAGCCTTGCTCTGTTAAAAAAAAAGTGCTATTGCTAACATGTTGTAAGCTGCCCTGAGTCTAAGGAGAAGGGTGGCCTAAAAATCGAATAAATAAATAAATAAATAAATAAATAAATAAATAAATAAATAAATAAATAAATAAATAAATAAATAAATAATAAATAAATAAATGAATGAATGAATGAATGAATGAATGAATGAATGAATGCATGAATGAATGAATGAATGAATGAATGAATAAATAAATAAATAAATAATACAGTGGTAGCTATACCTACAAACGCTTCTGATTACAAACTTTTCTAGATAAGAACCGTCTGTTCAAGATTTTTTTGTCTCTTTTCAAGAACCACTTACAAACCTGAGCCTCCAAAACTGTAACCAGAAAAGGCAGGGAGAAGCCTTCATGGGGCCTCTCTAGGAATCTCCTGGGAGGAAACAGGGCCGGAAAAGGCAGGGAGAAGCCTCTGTGGGGCCTCTCTAGGAATCTCCTGGGAGGAGACAGGACCAGAAAAGGTGGAGGCACTGCTGTTGCTGCTGCTTCTGGCTTGTGGCTCCCAGCTGGAGGTTGGCGGCTGGGGAGCGGAGCTGGCGGTGGCAGGGGAGACAAAGGGGCCTTGGATGGGGGGAGGTGGGAGTGGGGGGACAGGTTGCGAGGGGGGCAAGGCAGGGGGCTTGGCCTGCACTGGGATGGAAGGGGGAGGCGGTGGCGGGAGCAGCTCTGCGGGGCTTTGAGCTGATGTCAAACCCTGTGCCCAGGAAAGCAGCGCGTTTTTCAAACACGTGCTTTTCAAATGCACCACTTTCCCGGGCAGTCGGCTTCGCCTCCTCCCCTGCCGATGCGCTGAGGACTGCCCCCTGCCACTGGGACACCTCTGCTGCCCAATCCCATGTTGGTGCCAGGGGCAACGGGCCCGGAACTCGCCCCCGAGCTTTGCCTCCTCCCCTGCCGTCACGCTGGGGGCTGCCCCCCGCCGCCAAAGACAAGTAAGAGATGGCGGCAGCGCAAATCAAGAGCATGGACCCCACCACCATTGAACAGATAGCAAGAGGGGGTGAGAGGAAAAAGAGAGAGAGAAAGAGAAAGAAAGAAAGCAAGAGAGAGAGAGAAAGCAAGCAAGGAAGATATACATATATATACAGAGAAAGAGAGTGAGAAAGAGAAAGCAAGCAAGAGAGAGAGAATGAGAGAGAGAGAGAGAAAGCAAGCAAGGAAGATATATATATATATACAGAGAAAGAGAGTGAGAAAGAGAAAGCAAGCAAGAGAGAGAGAATGAGAGAGAGAGAGAAAGAAAGCAAGAGAGAGAGAAAGAAAGAAATAAAGAGAGAGAGAGAGAGAGAGGGAGAGTAAGGAAGAGAGAGCGAGAGAAATGAGAGCAAAAAAGGGGAGGAAAAAAGAGAAATGAGAAAATGATTTCAGGTGCTGAGGCAGGAAAATTTATTTATTTATTTATTGTTTGTCAAAATTAATTAATATAATGAATTCCAATAAGGATTTACTACTGAGATGACTGATTCATAAACATTATTGCATTGAAGCCTGTTAATTCTGCTGTGCTTACTTTCAGGGCTCACTAAATTTTCTTATTTCTTAAATATGGAAGGAAGATTTAAGATAATTGTCCAGCTACTTCCACATTAAAATTGATTCTCTCCATTTCACTTGATTCATCATAGCATCTTTCCTTTTCTTTCTCAAAATACTTTTTCAGGAAGGGAAGGCTCCTTCCTAAGATGTTTGCTAGGCCCATGTCCAAATGCCTCCCACTGGGGAACTTATTTATTTCCACTGGGTACCATTAATAATCTATCCATTCAATGTTTTAGTATAGCATTTGCAGTAGTGCAGATGACATAAGCTTCCCCCCGCCCCCCCAAGTTTTTCAATTTACATAGAAAAATCAGTTTGTTCATAGCAGAAATGTTTTACTTCGTTAAAATGTGACTGGAACAATCTGGAAATGAACACACTCAAAACCATAGAAATGATGGTAGACTTTAGGAGAAACCCTCCCATCCTACCAGCTATTACAATACTAGACAACACAGTATCAACAGTAGAGACCTTCAAATTTCTAGGTTCTATCATATCTCAAAATCTAAAATGCTCACAGCATCAAAAAAGCAAACGAAAGAATTTTCTTTCTGCGCCAACTCAGGAAGCTCAAACTGCCCAAGGAGCTGCTAATACGGTTCTACAGAGGAATCATCGAGTCTGTCATCTGCACCTCCATAACTGTCTGGTTTGGTTCTGCAACCCAACAGGACTGACACAGACTTCAGAAGATAATCAGAATTGCAGAAAAAAGCAATTGCTGCCAACCTGCCTTCGACTGAGGACCTGTATACTGCACGAGTCAAAAAGAGAGTGGGGAAAATATTTACTGACCCCTCACATCCTGGACATAAACTGTTTCAACTCCTACCCTCAAAACGTCGCTACAGAGCACTTCACACCAAGACAACTAGACACAAGAACAGTTTTTTTCCGAACGCCATCACTCTACTAAACAAATAATTCTCTCAACACTGTCAGACTTTCTACTAAATCTGCACTTCTATTCTACTAGTTTTTCTCATCTTTCCTATCACCCACTTCCTCCCATGTTGACTGTATGACTGTAACTTGTTGCTTATATCCTAAGATTTTTATTAATATTGCTTCTTCATTGCTTATTTGACCCCTATGACAATCATTAAGTGTCGTACCCCATGATTCTTGACAAATGTATATTTTATTTTATGTGCGCTGAGAGCATATGCACCAAGACAAATTCCTTGTGTGTCCAATCACACTTGGCCAATAAAATTCTATTCTATTCTATTCTATTCTATTGAGGACCTATATATACTGCGTGAGTCAGAAAGAAAGCTGTGAAAATATTTACTGACCCCTCGCATCCTGGACATAAGCTGTTTCAACTCCTATCCTCAAAACGTCGCTATAGAGCACCACACACCAATACAACTAGACACAAGAACACCAGAACAGGTGTGCATAAGTGCACCAGAGTGCCTTCCGTCCCCTGTCCTAATGTTTCTATTTTACTAGTATCATGTATATAAATATTATTATATCTTTATACACCACCACTACATACTTGACAAAACAAATAAATAAGGTTTTTTTCCAAATGCCATCACTCTGCTAAACAAATAATTCCCTCAACACTGTCAAACTATTTACTAAGTCTGCACTATTATTATTACTATTCTTTTCTCATCATTCCTATCACCCATCTCCTCCCACTTATAACTGTCTCTTGTTGCTTGAATCCTTAAGATTTTTATTAATGTTGTTTCCTGATTGCTTATTTGAGCCCTATGACAATCATTAAGTGTTGTACCCCATGATTCTTGACCAATGTAACTTTTCTTTTATGTACATCGAGAGCATATGAACCAAATACAAATTCCTTGTGTGTCCAATCACACTTGGCCAATAAATAATTTTATTCTATTCTATTCTTTTAAAAAAAATCCATTACACACACACACACTCACACACATACATTTTGAGAACAAATGTCATCAGTCAACAGAAGAAGAGGACTGACCATTTGAAAAAATTAGGACTCAGATTAGAAACATAGAAACATAGAAGACTGATGGCAGAAAAAGACCTCATGGTCCATCTAGTCTGCCCTTATACTATTTCCTGTATTTTATCTTAGGATGGATCTATGTTTATCCCAGGCATGTTTAAATTCAGTTACTGTGGATTTACCAACCAAGTTTGCTGGAAGTTTGTTCCAAGCATCTACTACTCTTTCAGTAAAATAATATTCGGGGAGGGGCGGCATACAAATCTGAATAATAATAATAATAATAATAATAATAATAATAATAATAATAATAATAATATTTTCTCATGTTGCTTTTGATCTTTCCCCCAACTAAAGATTAAAGAGAGATACTGCTTAGGGCTAAATCTAGATTTAATTCTATTTTAAAAAACAGTGAGAATAAATAATCACAAACCAATGTCTTAGTTTTTTAATGTCTAATCTTATTTCTACCTTGTTGAAAGTCACTTAGAGTCATCTGATTATGAGATGGGCGGCATGTAAATGTAATAATTAAAAATAAATAAATTATTTTTTACTTACACATTTCAGTGGATTCTAAACCACTACCCCCCCAACAATTTATTGTTTTATTTATTCATTTAATATTGAAAAGGCCACTCATCTTGCAGATACAATTCTGGGCTAACAACATGTAATAATCTATTTCATGATTCAAACTTTTTTGCTACTTTTTAACAAAACAATCAGCACTGAATCGTAAAAAAAGGCTTTCCTTAAAAATAGAGGACATCTTCTTTAAATCAAGCTTAACGCCTTTTACTTTTTGACATATCAAGATAATTTTTGTAGCAGCAGTGTAAATTACTTGCTGTGACTTTCTTCCAGTATAGTTCTGCATCTGCATCTCTCTATCTATTCTACAGCTCTGGGAATTTTGAGTGTGATTTCATCCAAGCAGTAACCAGACCTGATTCTACTTAATTTTCTCCGATCAGCCAAATCAGCTAGATGCTGCCATCTATCTAAGTTTTTGTATCCTAGATATAAATATATTCTTTGCACTTCATTAAAAATGGTGTACAGTGGAACCCCGACATAAGAGCTGCTCTACTTAAGAGCAACTCGAGATAAGAGCTGGGAGGGGAGAGATATTTTTGTTCTACTTACAAGCCCAAATTCGAGATACAAGCGCCAAGGAGCTGTCTCCTGAAGCCAAACGCTAACTTCCGCGTTCGGCTTCAGGAGACAGCTGCGAAGTGGCGCGCGTGTTTTAAAAGGTTGCAGCCGGCCTGGGGGGCTCGGGGGGGTGCTTGCAGCTTTCTTTCTTGCTCTTTTTCTTTCTCTCTTTTACCTTCCCTTCCTCTATTTCTTCTTTTCTTTCTCCTTCCCACCTTCTTCCCTCCCTCCCTCCCTTCACTCATTCCTCTCTTACTCTCCCCTTTCATAAGTTTCCTTGCTTCCTTCCT
Source organism: Erythrolamprus reginae (assembly GCF_031021105.1). Lineage (NCBI taxonomy): Eukaryota > Metazoa > Chordata > Lepidosauria > Squamata > Dipsadidae > Erythrolamprus > Erythrolamprus reginae. The sequence continues at coordinate 77,657,793 of NC_091956.1, read as the reverse complement.
CTGTTCCTGTCCCTTCCCTCTTTCCTTCCTTCCTTCCCACCCTCCGTCCATTCATTCACCCATTCCTCTCTTGATCGCTTAAAGCTGGTCCCTGGTGCAAAAAGGGTTGGGGACCTCTGTCCTACAGGATTGGGTGGCAGAGAAGTTGAACATATGTAAATTTAAAAGTTTAAGAAAGTTTACAAGTTAAGTGAAAGAAACTTCATTATTCATTTATATGTACATGTACATTTCTTCATTAAAAACATGTCTTTCTGCATAATTTAGACTAACTTTGTGAGTTTTTTGAGGGCTGGAACCAATTAAAATTATTTACATTAATTCCTATGGGGAAAAGTCGTTCGAGATAAGAGCTGCTCGACTTAAGAGCCCAGGTCCGGAACGAATTAAACTCGTATCTCGAGGTACCACTGTATTAAGAATTGGGCTCACCGGAAAAGAAAATTTAAATATAGATGTCCCTATAGAAAATATGCATTTTGTCAACATAAATTTATATAAGATTTAAAGAAGCTGAAAATGGAAAGGCATTGCTGGGAACTACAGAAGGAAATACTTCTGTATTTTCTGCTGGTTTAGAATCGATTGCTAAGACTTTAGAAAAATTTTGATGCTGAGAGAGGTGAGATAAAAACATTATACTTCAAAAGAAGAACTGATTGGCTTTAGGACTTTTTAAAATATGCGATTGTCAAGCTTGTGTTAGTTAGTTGCCAGGATTCTATAAATTTCTATATAGGAATCTTTTGCAGTCCTCTTTGGAGACACTAGCAATAGGATTTTTCTAATTTAATTTAAATATAATTTAAGAATTTATTCTTAAAATATTTCTATCAGTTCTTTTATGAAAGAGAGTTTGCTTAAAAACTGTTTCGAAGATAGGATAGGATAGGAGAGGAGAGGAGAGAGAGAAGAGAAGAGAAGGAATTCTCAATCTGAGTATTGCATTGGCAGTTCTGTGTTAGCAAAAACTTCAGAAGAGAAGGATTTAGGGGTAGTGATTTTTGACGGTCTCAAAATGGGTGAGCAGTGTGGTCGGGCAATAGGAAAAGCAAGTAGGATGCTTGGCTGCATAGCTAGAGGTATAACAAGCAGGAAGAGGGAGACTGTGATCCCACTATATAGAGCGCTGGTGAGACCTCATTTGGAATACTGTGTTCAGTTTTGGAGACCTCACCTACAAAAAGATATTGACAAAATTGAACGGGTCCAAAGACGGGCTACAAGAATGGTGGAAGGTCTTAAGCATAAAACGTATCAGGAAAGACTTCATGAACTCAATCTGTATAGTCTGGAGGACAGATGGAAAAGGGGGGACATGATCGAAACATTTAAATATGTTAAAGGGTTAAATAAGGTTCAGGAGGGAAGTGTTTTTAATAGGAAAGTGAACACAAGAACAAGGGGACACAATCTGAAGTTAGTTGGGGGAAAGATCAAAAGCAGTGTGAGAAAATATTATTTCACTGAAAGAGTAGTAGATCCTTGGAACAAACTTCCAGCAGACGTGGTTGGTAAATCCACAGTAACTGAATTTAAACATGCCTGGGATAAACATAGATCCATCCTAGGATAAAATACAGGAAATAGTATAAGGGCAGACTAGATGGACCATGAGGTCTTTTTCTGCCGTCAGTCTTCTATGAAGGGAAGGGAATAAAATAACAGAGTTGGCAAGGACCTTGGAGGTCTTCTAGTCCAACCCCCTGCGTAGGTAGGAAACCCTATACCACTTCAGACAAATGGTTATCCAACAAGCTGTTCACTGATTACTTGTTCAAACTGTCAGGAATTTTTTTCTTATTTCTAAGTTGCTTCTCTACTTGATTAGTTTCCATCCATTGCTTCTTGTCCTGCCCTCAGGTGCTTTGGAGAATAACTTGAATCCCTCTTCTTTGTGGCAACCACTGAGATGTTGGAACACTGCTATCATGTCACCCCCAGCCCACATCACTCTGCGCATGCGTAGATGTGTCATAAGTTCTTGTTCAGAATCCAAGGATGATAAGGATGATTGATCTCCTCCTGGGCTGTCTGCCAAACTCCCCTCTTCCCTGCCACTCACTCTTCCTTTGTCAGAGGAGCCTTCGTCAGCAGATTCTATCGGGAGCAAAACAGGCCTGTGGCATGCGGATGTTTCCCCCACATCCACTTCCACATTCCTTGGGGCAGGAGCTGGGCCAGAGCTAACCACAACACTTGGCAAATAGTAATTGCATGTAACGAGCAGAAAGAATTGATGCAGTGTCTTGTTGCTACTTTGGATCCTGAGCATTTTCAAGCATGCATATGGCCTGGTGCACATCATTATTATTATTATTATTATTATTATTATTATTATTATTATTATTATTATTATTATTATTTATTGGATTTATATACCGCCCCTCTCCGAAAACTCGGCGCGGCTAACAGCAATCATAAACAGTATACAATAATAATCCAATACTAAAAGGGAATTAAAAACCCCTCAATATAAAAAAAACCAAACATACATACAAACATACCATACATACAATTGTAAAGGCCTAGGGGGAGAAGGAATCTTAATTCCCCCATGCCTGGCGGCAGAGGTGGGTTTTAAGCAGCTTGCGAAAGGCAAGGAGGGTGGGGGCAATTCTAATCTCTGGGGGGAGTTGGTTCCAGGGGGCCGGGGCCTGGTGCACATTATTATTATTATTATTATTATTATTATTATTATTATTATTATTATTTATTGGATTTATATGCCGCCCCTCTCCGCAAACTCGGGGCGGCTAACAGCAATCATAAACAGTATACAATAATAATCCAATACTAAAAGTGAATTAAAAACCCCTCAATATAAAAAACCAAACATACATACAAACATACCATACATACAATTGTAAACGCCTAGGGGGAGAAGGAATCTTAATTCCCCCATGCCTGGCGGCAGAGGTGGGTTTTAAGTAGCTTGCGAAAGGCAAGGAGGGTGGGGGCAATTCTAATCTCTGGAGGGACTTTATTTTTATTTATTTATTTATTTATTATTTAGATTTGTATGCCGCCCCTCTCCGCAGACTCGGGGCGGCTCACAGTAAGATACAAAAATTCATAACAAATCCAAATAAATTTAAAATATTTAAAAAGAACCCCATTTTTCTAACAAACACACACACAAACATACCATGCATAAATTGTACATGCCCGGGGGAGGTGTTTCAGTTCCCCCATGCCTGACGACAAAGGTGGGTTTTAAGTAGCTTACGAAAGGCAAGGAGGGTGGGGGCAATTCTAATCTCTGGGGGGAGTTGGTTCCAGAGGGCTGGGGCCGCCACAGAGAAGGCTCTTCCCCTGGGTCCCGCCAAGCGGCATTGTTTAGTTGACGGGACCCGGAGAAGACCCACTCTGTGGGACCTTACTGGTCGCTGGGATTCGTGCGGCAGAAGACGGTCCCACTTTCCTCCGCCCTGCCTTCTTGTGACATACTATTTATCAAAATAAGGAAGAGTTCATTCTTCTTCAGCATAAGAGTTTAAGCCAGATTATGGTCTTTAAAAGAAAAAGCAGCTAAACACAAATGTTTTAAAGGGGCTTTTCTTCCACCCTACACCTTTGATAGACAACAATATGAAGGGCTTGACAAAGCGCACGGAAATGAAATCAAAATCTCACGCAGCGAATGTGCAATTCCCACCTCTGCAGACTTGTCTTGCCGCAGCTGCAATCATATGCTTAACCTCAGAGGCTGAAAGGTTCTTCAGAACTGGAGAAACTTCACCTTTGGCTTCACAGGGGATTTCTAAGCACTTTCTTGGCAGCCGGCCACCTCCAGGTGACCCACGTTGAAATATAGCAGGCAGATGGTTCTCTGCGCTTATGCAAATATTCCCTCCTTCATAATTGGTACATTGTTCTGATTCCAATTTAACACATTTAAATATTTCTGATTTATAATACGTCAATTAGGGAAAAAAAGTATTTGCGTGAGAATATATCAACTTAAGCATGTGCTTTTTTCCTTTTCATTGTATGAACTGGATACATTTTCCTTTTCATTGTATGAACTGGATAGTTTCTAAGTATCTACCAACCTTTTGAGGAACACTTCCATAATTTGCTTGAAATCATAAGGGGAATGCATTATTCTAGCACCAGCTTTCATGAACTGGAATATATTGTACTAGATTAGATGAAATCAAGTACACTAAGAGTTACAGCATAATAAATGTGTTAGTTTTGAAAGTCCTATTAAGTTGTCATTGTAAAAATAATTCCTACTCTAGCAGTCAATATTTTGGTGCAATTAGCTACATTATATACTTTAAATTAAGCACATTGCTTAATAGATGACAGTCAATCTCAGTACATAACTGCTTTAAAATGCATTGAATTTGATACTCAGAAGCATTTTGATGCAAAAATTCTGCCCTGGTACTCGTTGCTTGTTTGATACTCAATGTGCAAACTATACCTTGTTAACCTTTCCAAAAGAAAGCATGCAGTGTTATGCAATATGTACTGCCTGTTAGCAGTGGAAAGAGGCTTCATCATTTCTTACATAGTTTTCTAATTATTTGTTGGATTCAAATCTTATGAATCACTTGCAAATCAAGAACTGAGTATGTATACTGCTATCATGTCTCCTCTGGCCCTCCTTTTCTCTAGGCTATCCATGCCCAATTCCCAGAATCTCTCTTCGTAAGTCTTGGTTTCAAGTCCCCTAATCATTTTGGTTGCTCTTTTCTGCGCCTTCTCCAGAGTTTCAATGTCTCTTTTGAAGTGTGGTGACCAGAACTGGATGCAGTACTCCAGATGTGGTCTGACCAGGGCATAGTAGAGTGGTATTAATACTTCCCTGGTCTTGGAGTGTATCCCTCTGTTGATGCAGCTTAGGGTTGTGTTGGCTTTTTTGGCCGCTGCTGCACATTGTTGACTCATGTTTAGTTGATTATCCACCAAGACTCCAAGATCTCTGATTAAACAGAGGTTGGACTAGAAGACCTCCAAGTTCGTCCCAACTCTCTTATTTGTTAACTATTATTCTATCTAGTGTACATTTATTTATTTATTTATTCATTTATCCAATACACAAATACATAGGAAGAAAAATAGACCTGCAGTAATATATATAAGGGTAAAGTGAACTTAGAGGAGAGGATATATGAAAGAAAGAAAATATATATGATAAGTGAGAGAAAGGAAAGACAATTGGACAGGGGATGAAAGGCACATCAGTGCACATGTACGCCCCTTACTGGCCTCTTAGGAACCTGGAGAGGTCAATCATGGAGAGTCTAAGGGAGAAATGTTGGGGGTTAGGGGTTGACACAATTGAGTCCGGTAATGAGTTCCACGCTTCGATAACTCGATTGTTGAAATCATATTTTTTATACTCAAGTTTGGAGCGGTTCGTATTAAGTTTGAATCTGTTGCGTGCTCTTGTGTTGTTGCGGTTGAAGCTGAAGTAGTCATTGACCGGTAGGACGTTGCAGTATATGATCTTGTGGGCAATACTCAAATCGTGTCTTAGGTGCCGTAGCTCTAGGCTTTCTAGGCCCAGGATAAGTAGTATAGATTAGACAGAATAATGTCCATGTGTATTTGTGTGTGTATAATGAGAAGACTCAATTCTTTGTAAAGTAAAGGGAATTGTTCAAAGGAGCTCACACAAACTCAGATTGTTAAACTCCATTTAAGGACTAATGCTTATGATCTTTCCCTGCATATCTTGGTTGTTGAGCTACAGAGAGCAACAGTACAGCCCCCCTCCCTCCCAAGCAATGACAATGCCTGTCTTACTCAAAACTTGGCAAGAAATGGATATTTAAATGGTGTAAAGTACTGCAGCATCTATTTCCTTTGGTTTCATTTACAGTTGGCTGCATACATTATTAGGATTGCATGCCACAATTATGTGGTCAGCAGGATACGCAATGTTTCCACTACAACAGACATCGTGATACTATCCAGGTACGTTGGCTCTGAGGTTGCGGGTAAGTCTGCTAACCCTCGGCCTGTTAATCTTTTCAAAGATTTCTGCAGCATGTCAAATGTGAAATGCCATTGCTGCCATGACAGATCAAACTTCTTACACAATCCTTCTTTGTTACTAGGATATTATTTACATTAAAAAAAAGTTTCATGTAGGTTGTAGCTTTGGGACATTGGAAAAATCTCTTAGCATCACTCAGCACACATAACTAAACCATCTGTTATGAAGCTTCAGATAATTGAATCTAATGAATTATCTATGGATTCAAGCCATTCCCAGTTAATTAAAATTACCACTTTTCCAAATCTATTCTTCACCCCCTACCCATGCAAATTATTCCCTTCCAACCACGGTTTAAAAAAACTGCCGGCTTGTTGCAGCTCTGAAACTAATTACCTAAGATTCATTATCCCTAGTTAACTTTGGCTAACCAATACATCCTCAGTAAAATGTAAATTAACCTCATATTTCTCTGAGTGGATTATGATGAGACGTAAGAGTGAAGTGAATGTTTCTGTCTTTCCTCTATGTATAACACATATGTTTTAATTAGGCTCTCTTTTCACAACATTTTGCTGAGATAAAAAGGATAATCAGAATCCATCTCTGCCTTAGGGAAGCAAAGCAAGAGCTATTAACTGAATGTAGAATTAAGATGATCAGATGCATACTAATAGCCGAAAAATGCAACATTAGAAAGACTGGTGATGAAGTCAATGTTGGATTTGAGGAGCTATCTCAGAATCCACTTCAAAGAAAAAATGAATGAGATTTCAGCCCAGCTTTTCCTAACTTGGCTTGGCTTTCCAAAGTACGGTGATACCTTGTCTTACAAACTTAATTGGTTCCGGGACGAGGTTCCTAAGGTGAAAAGTTTGTAAGATGAAACAATGTTTCCCATAGGAATCAATGGAAAAGCGATTAATGCGTGCAAACCTAAATTTCACCCCTTTTGCCAGCTGAAGCGCCCGTTTTTGCACTGCTGGGATTCCCCTGAGGCTCCCCTCCATGGGAAACCCCACCTCCGGGCTTCCATTGCCAGCGAAGCACCCGTTTTTGTGCTGCTGGGATTCCCCTGAGGGTCCCCTCCATGGGAAACCCCACTTCCGGACTTCCATTGCCAGCGAAGCACCCATTTTTGCACTGCTGGGATTCCCCTGCAGCATCACAAAAACACGGAAGTCCGGAGGTGGGGTTTCCCATGGAGGGGAGCCTCAGGGGAATCCCAGCAGCACAAAAACGGGTGCTTCGCTGGCAACGGAAGCCCAGAGGCGGGGCATCCCAGTGGTGGCGGTGGGTTTGTAAGGTGAAAATAGTTTGTAAGAAGAGGCAAAAAAATCTTAAACCCCAGGTTTGTATCCCGAAAAGTTTGTATGACGAGGTATCACTGTACTTGGAGGACCCTAAGTACTGGAAGGCTATTCTTGCCGACATTGGTTAAACAATAAAATACATGATACACACATGTAATTTAATTGCACAGAACCCAGAAGGTAAGTACAAAAATCTTGCAGCCCATTGTTTTGTAACTCTTTAAAATTTGTAGGCTTCTGTAAGACAGTACATAGAAAGAAAGTGACAAAATATATATCGTGCAAATGCAAACTACAGTAGTACCTCTACATACCTAATTTGTTCCGTGATCAAGCTCTTAAGTAGAAAAGTTTGTAAGAAGAAGCAATTTTTCCCATGGGAATCAATGTAATAGCAAATAATGCGTGCGATTGGGGAAACCACAGGGAGGGAAGAGGCCCTGTTTCCTCCCAGGAGATTCTTAGAGAGGCCCTATGGAGGCTAACCGAGACAAGCCAACAAAAACAAGAATAAGGCAGATAATAATAATAATAATAATTATTATTATTATTATTATTATTATAGTAATAATAATAATATATTAGATTTGTATGCCGCCCCTTTGCAAAGACTCGGGGCAGCTCACAACAACATAAAAAGTGTACAAATCCAATTTTAAAAAATACAATTTAAAACCCCTATAATAAAATAATTACATAATCCAATCAAACCATACACCAACATTGACAATTGGAGTGTGTGTTAATTTCCCCATGCCTGGCGGCAAAGATGAGTTTTTAATAACTTACAAAAGGCGAGGAGGGTGGGGGCAGTCCTAATCTCTGAGAGGAGTTGGTTCCAGAGGGCCGGGGCCGCCACAGAGAAGGCTCTTCCCCTGGGTCCCGCCAGACAACATTGTTTAGTTGACGGGACCCGGAGAAGGCCAACTCTGTGGGACCTAATTGTCTGCTGGGATTCGTGCGGCAGAAGGCGGTCTCGGATGGGTTTTCCATGTATGTGTGTGTCTGTTTGTTCATCCAAGACAGAAACTTATATTGACTATAAACTTTGGAAACTATTTTATATAGGGATTCCTACATTTCTTCTTTGTCACCTGTGATCTTCCGGATTTTCACAGTCTAGATCAGCAGTGGAAACATAATTTTAGATTTGCTGAGAAGACAGAGTAGCACCATAGGATATTTTTCTATAAAAGCTGATTTTTGCAAGAATTGTCTTAACCTCACAACTGTTTTTGTTTTGAGTAAGTCTAAGCACACCATGTACCCATCTGCAGCATCAAGATGTCCTACAGCCTCAAGCTGTTTTCATAAAAATCCGGATCCCACTGTGGAGAAATACTTTATTTTTATTTGCTAATTTGAAGGCTTATGTTTTAAGAATTATCTCTTAGATGATAATGCAGCTGCCTAGGCCAGTGGCCTAGTTTTGTTACGCTTTATGGTACATTGGCTTCAAGGTAGTTAGTTGTAACTGCCTTGGTTACAGTTGCTGTGGAAAAGAATTTTTGCCTTGACAAAACTGACTCGAATGCTCAGCAGGTATGGGTTAGAAATGAGAAATCTCTAGCCAATTAACAAGGAAGTTAGTAGACAACAGCTGAGTAACAGCTGGTAAACAATAGGCACATAGTAAAGAATAATTGAAAATTAGTAACTCAAACTCTGGCTGTCACAAATGTCCCATTAACTTTTATTTGTAGAGGGGAGGGTTTCTAGTTCAATACCCTGCTTAGGCAGGAAACCCTATATTATTATTGTTATTATGTCAGTACAACACAGCAAACGAGATCACTATGCTGGATTTTGTATTTCATCACCAGTCGGGCGCTTCCCAAGCACCTAGGACTGCGTGATGTAGCGGTGAATTATGTTTGCCGATCCCAGTAAAGCAGCCTTTTGCAATTGACAGATGGAGATTTTGTCAATTCCGATGGTTTTCAAATGTCCGCTGAGCTCCTTTGGTGCTGCGCCCAGAGTGCCAAGTACCACTGGGACCACTTTCACTGGCTTATGCCAGAGTCGTTGCAGCTCGATTTTTAGATCTTTGTATTTCACTAATTTCTCTAGTTGCTTCTCCTCAATTCTGCTGTCTCCTGGGATTGCGATGTCGATGATGATGATGATGATGATGATGATGATGATGATTATTTATTGGATTTGTATACCACCCCTCTCCGTAGACTCGGGGTGGCTAACAACAATGATAAAAACAGCATGTAACAATCCAATACTAAACAACTAAAAAAAAACCTTATTGTAAAACCAAACATACACGCAAACATACCCTGCATAAACTGTAAGGCCTAGGGGGAAGGAATATCTCAGTTCCTCCATGCCTGATGGCAGAGGTGGGTTTTAAGGAGCTTACGAAAGGTGAGGAGGGTGGGGGCAATTCTAATCTCTGGGGGGAGCTGGTTCCAGAAGGCCGGGGCCGCCACAGAGAAGGCTCTTCCCCTGGGTCCCGCCAAACGACATTGTTTAGTTGACGGGATTTGGAGAAGGCCCACTCTGTGGGACCTAACTGGTCGCTGGGATTATAGCAGTGAAGGCAGAGCCATATCTGCTGGCATGCAAGCTATTGCCCTAGCTCAGCTCCAATGGGCATGTGTGTGCCGTCCAGCTGATTTTTGGCTTGCACAGAGGCTCTGGGAGGGTATTTTTGAGTTGCAGAGAGCCTCTGGGGGGGGATGGGGGAGGCAGTGTTTACCCTTCCCCAGCTCCCAGTAAAGCCTTTGGAGCATGGGGAAGGAGAAACACAAGCCTACTGGGCCCACTCAGAAGATGGGAAACAGGCTGTTTCTGACCACCAGAGGGCCATTGGTGGGCAGGAGAAGCTGTTTTCGTCCTCCCCAGGCATTGAATTATGGGTGTGGGCACTCGGGCATGCATGGTAGCGTGCACACATGCTCTTTCGGCACCCAAGGGGGGAAAAAAAAGGTTCACCAACACTGCCCTATAGCATTTGAGACAAAAGATTATCTAATCTCTGCTTAAAAACTTCCAGTGTTGTATGGTTTACAATTTCTGGAGACAAGTTGTTCCACTGATTAATTGTTCTAACTGTCAGGAAAGTTCTCCTTAGTTCTAAGTACTAAGAACTTACTTCATAGTTAATTAGAACTAAGGAGAACTTTCCTGACAGTTAGAGCAATTTAGAAAAGTTTAGAAGAACTAAAAACTTAGTTCTTAGTTCTAACTAGAAGGACTGATATGTAGTTATCCTATTTAGATAGCCCTCAACTTATAAACAATTTATTTAGTGACTGTTCAAAGTTACAATGGCACTGAAAAATGTCACTTATGACCATTTTTTCACAGTTATGAACCTTCCTCTATAACTGAGCATTGGACTTTAACTCAAAACCCATTGAGTAATCATTATAAAATGATTACTATCTACTGTTGTGTTTAGCTCTGGCCCAGCTCCTGCCCCAAGGACTGTGGATGTGGGGGAGACATCCACATGCTGCAGGCCTGTTTTGCCCCCGGTGGAATCTGCTGATAAAGGCTCTTCTGACCAAGAAGACATGAGTGACAGGGAGGAGGAGAGTGTGGCAGACAGCTCAGAAGGAGATTTATTTAGCTTATCAATTATCTAGCTCCTCCTTGGATTCAGAACAAGAGTTAATGATACAGCCACGCATGCAGAGAGCGATGCATAGGCAACAGCAACTGAGAGATTATTATCAAAGAAAATGAGGCCACCTGTGGTTGGGTGGGGCTGTGGTAATTAGTGAGGCTGCTATAAAGAGCAGCCTGTGGGTTTAGCCATTGTGGAGGGTTATCTGATCGTTGTGTTTCGTGACTGCTTTACTGACTTTGACCTTTTGTGTGCTGATTTTCCCCCCGCTTTGAAACTAAACCAGGGCAAAGTGTGTTTCACTTTGTGAAAGAAGAAGGACTGTGAATTGCCTCACAGCTGCAAGCTAAGTATCACAGAACTGATAGGGGACTTGTACAAATTACTAATTTGTTTGGAGATGAGTGCTCTTTGCTATACAAAAAGAGTGCTCTGTTTATTTGCATTTTCGGTATAAAGAACATTGTTTTGAATTTTCAAACGTGTGTGTGTGTCTGAAATTGTATCTGTGCATTTTTGGGAGGATTCTACCAGAGAGCTCGACAGGACAATCTACTTTGCAAGGTTATGGATTATCTTAAAAAACACCAACCACACGATCCTCACTTATGCCACAGGAGTTCTTTCAATTTTCTCATGTTTGACATTTCTGCACACTCAAAATACTGTAAGGCCTTCAGCCACCCCCTTCTTCCTTTGAAGAAGACATTACTAAATCCAAAACAATTATTGGTTTTGGTAACTGGATGGCTTGATTAACTGCATTTTAAGACATGTTTATTCTTTCTGCTCCTTTTCCTGTTCCATGTATTATGTATTCTTGTGGTATTACTTCCCTGTGATGTTCTGCTGAAAGGATACCGTGGAATCTAGCTGTGTGCCGTCAAACTCGTTTTCTCCCCAGACGTCCATGGGGTCTGACAAACAATTTTGGTTTGGGGGAAGGATTCCGGCATGCCTTGAATTTCTCCCACCGCAGGCACAGGTGGCCAACACATTGGATGAAAAGTGTCCAGCCACAAGACTGGGTTCAATTAGGAATCTCAGAAAGCCAACAGGCTCATGCCATAGATCAAGTCTCTAAGTAGGCTACTTGCCAGGGCAAGCTGAGAAGTGCTTGATGCAAAGACCTGTTATTCCTGGAAAGCCATTATTACACATCTCTACACCATGGAAGGCCTGGTGGAGAGGAAAGGAAACACAGACCTCACATGTGGAGACGGGCACTTTTAAATGAATGCTGTTATACTATGTTGGATTGGCGCTTTTCATTTGGGGCAATAACTTTCTTTAAACGTTTTTGCTGGTCTACGTAGTCTCAATTACTGAGCTTTGATGGGGAAAAAACTAGCAGAGACAAAAATGTGAAAAGAAATTATTGATTGATTGATTGATTGATTGATTCATTCATTCATTCATTTATTTATTTATTAGATTTGTATGGTGCCCCTCTCCATAGACTTGGGGCGGCTCACAACAATAATAAAACAGTATAGAATAAAGAAATCTAATATTTAAAAAGTATCTAAAAACCCATTAATTTAAAACCATTCAACGCAAGCATACCATACATAAAACTATATAAGCCAGGGGGAAATGTCTCAATTCCCCCATGCCTGACGGCAGAGGTGAGTTTTAAGAAGTTTGCGAAAGGCAAGGAAGATGGTTCAAGAGGGTCGGGGCTACCACAGAGAAGGCTCTTTCCCTAGGTCCTGCCAAACGACATTGTTTAGTCGACGGGACCCGGAGAAGGCCAACTCTGTGGGACCTAACCGGTCGCTGGGATTCATGCGGCAGAAGGTGGTCCCGGAGATATTCTGGTCCGATGCCATGAAGGACTTTATAGGTCATAACCAACACTTTGAATTGTGACCGGAAACTGATCGGCAACCAATGCAGACTGCGGAGTGTTGGTGTGACAACAGATGATAGTGAGGAACAGATAAAATAAAACTTCTGCCTTTGGATTCTGCAAGAAGCAATGTATTATTTTGAAATGTCATTTTTTTTCCTTTTAATTTGTAAATAGTATAGATCAGTGATGATGAACCTTTTTGGTACCAAATGCCCAAACTAAAATACAGGTGCATATACCTGCGCCAGAGGGCTGAAACCCCAAAGACCAGCTGACTGGTGTGTATAAGCCTGTTTCTTTGGCTGTTTTCTGGTGTTCCAGTAGCACCAGCAAAGACCAGCTGGCAACGGTGTATGTGCCCAAAGAGAGGGCTCTGCGTGCCACCTCTGGCACGTATGCCATAGGTTTGCCATCATGGGTATGGATGAATATGTGTGTATCTGTAAGAGAAAGAATAAAAGAATATAAAATATCTAGAAAATCTAAAAAGCTGAAAAATCCATTTTGGCATTCAATGGTGTTTTTTATGTTTTCTGTGGATTGTTCAAGGGGATTCCAGAAAAAGGTGAAGTCAAACCCATCCGGATCTTGAAAAATAAAGAACAAACAGAAACATGCAGGCTATGACAATTATTGAAACATTAAAAAGGTTCTTTAAAAAATTCAAGTACGACAAATCTAAAAGTGAAGTCCAATAGAAGTTAATTTTATTCTAAATAGAGCAAGATTGGCTACTTTATCTTTTCCATGCAGAATTATAAAAAAAAACATTTTTCCCTTTTATTATTATTATTATTATTATTATTATTATTATTATTATTATTATTATTATTATTATTTAGATTTGTATGCTGCCCCTCTCCCATCTTTATAATGTTAATGTCATGCTTTTTTTTGTGTGTATTGTCTTTATTGTTCTTTTTAAATGTATCACCTTGTTTGGTAAGGCGTTTCTTCCATTCTGTTGGCTTGCAAACAATAGTGAAACATGTCATGTTGATTTGCTGTCATATTAGCAGGGATTTTATTGAAGCTGGAAACCACTATCTTTTCACCGATTCATGACAGCTGCTCATTGTGCAGCACATGCAAACATTTCTACCTTTTTGTTTCAGATTTAAATTAAGACATTAACTTTCTAGAACAGATTTATTCTATTTATTAAATTCCAGCATTAAATGTACAATAATAAGAAATGCTGTTGGTTACAACATGGATGCGGCGAATTTAAGTTTTCACTGTGTTTAACTCTATAGATTAATGACTCTCATACTGAGAATTGTGCTCATTTATAACTTAAAGTAAACTGCTCCAAACTTGACTGTAGGAAATAATAATAATAATAATAATAATAATAATAATAATAATAATAATAATAATAATAATAATTATTATTATTATTATTATTATTATTATTATTATTATTATTATTATTTATTGGATTTGTATGCCGCCCCTCTCCGTAGACTCGGGGCGGCTAACAACAATGATAAAACAACATGAACAATCCAATAACAAAAAACAACTAAAAACCCTTATTATAAAACCAAACATACACACAAACATACCATGCATAACTTGTAATGGCCTAGGGGAAAGGAATATCTCAACTCCCCCATGCCTGGTGGTATAAGTGAGTCTTGAGTAGTTTACGAAAGACAGGGAGGGTGGGGACAATGCTAATCTCTGGGGAAAGTTGGTTCCAGAGGGCCGGGGCCGCCACAGAGAAGGCTCTTCCCCTGGGGCCCGCCATACGACTTTAGTAACCAAGTAGTTAATGTATGGAACTCACTATCTGACTCTGCACTATCATCTTTGGAGAGGGGCAGCATACAAAGCTAATAAATTATTATTATTATTATTAATTATCATCTAACCCCCAAACCTTTACCCTTAGAGTATTCACTGTTGATCTCACCCGATAACTAAGAGGTCAGAATGGGGTGTGTATAAGTGCACCAGTGTGCCTTCCCTCCCCTGTCCTAATGTCTGTCTCTCTCACTAGTATCATGTATATAAACATTGTTATATCTTTGTATACTACCAACACGCACTTGACAAAAATGAATGAATGAATAAATAAAAATTACACCATTGAGAAATGGGTAGCATACACCTTTGATAATTACCTCCATATACTCCGTGCGGCTACTCTATATAAAGTTTAAATTATAGGACATGCATCTAAAAATTTCATATATGAAATTTCTTATATGTCTCTTCTATATTACTTCTCTGGTATGTTACGTACTACCAAAAGATTGTAATTATTTCAATATAATTTAAAATATAACAATTTCTGAATGAGGAACAATATTAACAGCTATTCAAAATTTCTAATGTTCCTCCAGATATTTCCTCCAGAATTGCTGGAGCATGGCAGTAGATCTTGAAAGTCCATAAGGTCTGATATGTTGATAACAGAATTTTCTATTAGCATGTATGTTGTGGTTAGCTCTGGCCCAGCTCCTGCCCCAAGGAATGTGCAGGTGGATGTGGGGGAGACATCCACATGCTGCAGGCCTGTTTTGCTCCCAGTGTAATCTGCCTATGAAGTCTCCTCTGACCAAGGAGGCATGAGTGACAGGGAGGAGTAGAGTTTGGCAGACAGCCCAGGAGGAGATCAATCATCTGTATCATCTCTGGATTCTGAACAAGAATTAATGACACATCCACGCATGCATAGAGTGATGCATAGGAAGCAACAACTAAAGGATTATTACAAGAGAAAATGAGGCCACCTGTGGTTGGGTAGGGCTGCTGTAATTAGTGCTGCTGCTATAAATAGCAGCGTGTGGGTTTGGCCGTTGAGGAGAATTATCTGATCGTTGTGTTTCATGAATGTCTTGCTGACTCCGGCCTTTGTTTGTTGACTTTTCACCACTTTGAAACCAAAGCAGAGCAAAGTGTGTCTCACTTCGTGGAAGAAGAAGGGCTGTGACTTTCTTCACAGCTGCAAGCTAAGTACTTATGAACTGATAAAGGACTTGTACAAACTACCCGGTTGTTTTGGGACGAGTGCTCTTTGCAATACAAAAAGAGTGCTTAGTTTATTTTGAATTTTGTGATAAAGAACATTGTTTTGAATTTTCAAAC
>NC_091956.1:77554490-77636990 GCF_031021105.1 Erythrolamprus reginae | reverse complement strand
GGAAAAGATCATACTTTTCCAACACTTTTCTTATTGACACATATAAACACAGCTACTAGAATTGCGATAGCGCAAACATGGAGAAATGAACAGACTCCCAATACAAACTTAATAATAGACAAGATATACTCATGTGCAGAAATGGACGAGATGACAAACTTACTTAAGGGAAATAAAATTAATGAATTTAAAAGTATGTGGTGTAATTGGCACGAATGGATTCAGAAGAAATTTCTTGTATAATATGTATAGTAATGCTCTCTACATGGGGCTACCTTTGAAAAGTGTTCGGAAACTTCAGATCGTGCAGAATGCAGCTGCGAGAGCAATCATGGGCTTTCCCAAACATGCCCATGTCACAACAACACTCCGCAGTCTGCATTGGTTGCTGATCAGTTTCCGGTCACAATTCAAAGTGTTGGTTATGACCTATAAAGCCCTTCATGGCATCGGACCAGGTTATCTCCGGGACCGCCTTCTGCCGCACGAATCCCAGCGACCAATTAGATCCCACAGAGTTGGCCTCCTCCGGGTCCCGTCAACTAAACAATGTCGTTTGGCGGGACCCAGGGGGAGAGCCTTCTCTGTGGCGGCCCTGGCCCTCTGGAACCAACTCCCCCCAGAGATTAGAATAGCTCCCACCTTTCTTGCCTTTCGCAAGCTTCTTAAAGCCCACCTGTGTTGTCAGGCTTGGGGGAATTAAGATATTCTTTCCCCCTCAGCTCCCACAATTTATGTATGGTACGTTGTATGTATAATTGGTTTTTAAAATAAGGGCTTTTAGTTTTTAAGTATTGGATTGTCGCACATTGTTTTTATTACTGTTGTTAGCCGCCCCGAGTCTGCGGAGAGGGGCGGCATACAAATCCAATAAAATGAAAAATGAAATGAAATGAAATGATACAAAATTGCGGTACAAATCGTAAACAACAAATACCTTTTGAATGCTTTTATTCTGTTCTTTATTGCATAGTATTAAGATAGAGTTACTTATAAGACCTAATATAACTAAGAATGATTGTAACAGGTAAAAAAGTTGGACAAGATCTGTAAACTGAACAAACAAAATGTGATATATGTATTTATGAAAACAATAAAAAGATTTTTTTTAAAAAAAACAAAAATATTAAAAGTTTTTCTGACACTTTCTAAGATTTGGATGTTGACATCTGTTTTAGTTACTTGATGGAATGTTGGTTTAGTAGACTAAGAAAAAAATTAGAAAGCAAGAGAGATTTAGAAAAAAGAATATATTGGTTACTGGAAGAGTAGACACACTTGCTTATGGGACTAGGAAATATGATGATGTGATTTCCAGACAAATAAGTTCATCAGCCACAGGTGAGGGCTGGGTTTTGAAAAATGAGAATGGACTTCTGAGACTCTACAAAATGTTCTGCTCACATGTGTGTTACAGGGGGAAAATTGTTCTTCACTGGACAGGTTACTTGCCAGATGTGCCTTAGTACATCATCTGTACTACTGAGAAACCAAAATACATCTGGTGATTAAAACATCTTTATACAGTTGTATGATTTATTCAAAAAGTATGTTTGCAGCTTTAGAAAGCTGGAGAATTCAATAACTCTGCTAGAATTTCAGTCACGATAACATACATAATTGAACGTTAGACAAAAGTGCTGTTATTTGCTATAGGAATAGTTTTAAGGTCATTACATGTAGCATAACTTTCTATTTACATTCTGCTGTTTAGGTATTTTCCTTACAGTCAGGGGATTTAAATAAACCTGCAACCTCTGTGGATTATAGCTATGCACTGTTTTATGCATACTGGAGAATTATAAGCCTGCAGGCTGAGATAACCGTACGATAAACACATATTTTACGAAATAATAACTTTAACACATGTTAGTCTGAGGAAAAGAAAGAAATCCTGAATTTGAGAGAGAAATTCTGTTCTTCCATATAGCTTTCACCTTAGACAATTTCCCCACATGAATTGCAAAATTGATTTATTATATCTGAAAGTTGAAAGAGGGGAAAAATAATTCAATTTTTTTAGAAGTGACCTTGGTATAGCTTTTTTCCATGTAACTGACCAATGATTTGGACATGTATATGAATAAATTGAGGTTACCTATAGTATATCAGGCCAAATCCCTTATAAAGTAACTCTTTCTCATCGCCAGGCTGTTGGGGCCTGGATAGGTGTCAACAAACTCAAGCTCAACTGAGACAAGACGGAATGTCTGTGGGTCTTGCCTCCCAAGGACAATCCCATCTGTCCGTCCATTACCCTGGGGGGGGGGGAAATCACTGACCCCCTCAGAGAGGGTTCGCAACTTGGGCGTCCTCCTCAATCCACAGCTGACATTGGAACATCATCTTTCGGCTGTGGCGAGGGGGGCGTTTGCCCAGGTTCGCCTGGTGCACCAGTTGCGGCCCTATTTGGACAGGGAGTCATTGCTCACAATCACTCATGCCTTCATCACCTCGAGATTCGATTACTGCAACACTCTCTACATGGGGCTACCTTTGAAAAGTGTTCAGAAACTTCAGATCGTGCAGAACACAGCTGCGAGAGCCGTCGTGGGGCTTCCAAGATTCGCCCACGTTTCTTCAACACTCCGTGGCTTCCATTGGCTGCCGATCAGTTTCCGGTCACAATTCAAAGTGTTGGTCATGACCTTTAAAGCGCTACATGGCATTGGACCAGATTACCTCCAGAACCGCCTGCTACCGCACGAATCCCAGTGACCGATAAGGTCCCACAGAGTTGGCAGTCTTCGGGTCCTGTCGACTAAACAATGTTGTTTGGCGGGCTCCAGGGGAAGAGCCTTCTCTGTGGCAGCCCCGGCCCTCTGGAACCAACTCACCCGGAGATTAGAACTGCTCCCACCCTCCCAGTCTTTCGTAAACTACTCAAGACTCACTTATGCTGCCAGGCATGGGGGAGTTAAGATATTCCTTCCCCCTAGGCCATTACAAGTTATGCATGGTATCTTTGTGTGTATATTTGGTTTTATAATAAGGGTTTTTAGTTGTTTTATTAATTGGATTGTTACATGCTGTTTTTATCATTGTTGTTAGCCGCCCAGAGTCTACGAAGAGGGGCGGCATACAAATCCAATAAATAATAATTATTATAAACTCAGCTTTGATAGTACAAAAATTCTGTAACCAACTAAGTTTTCTATCAAGAGATACTTCAGTGGCTATTATGTTTGTAGAAATTGATGATAAATGGACTGTGATTTGAAATGCAAATATTTATTCAGACAGTGGTCAGCTGTGCTACTGGCAATTACTAGGGATACCTTTAAATAATAATATCTTCTGAATTCATTTGGCTGCTATCTGCAGCTGACACATGACAATGTCGTTTGGTGGGCCCCAGGGGAAGAGCCTTCTCAGTGGCGGCCCCGTCCCTCTGGAATCAACTCCCCCCAGAGATTAGAACAGTCCCCACCCTCCTTGTCTTTTGCAACTTATTCAAGACCCACCTATATCGCAAGGCATGGGGGAACTAAGACATCTCCCCCAGGCTTTTTATATTTCATGTTTGGTGTGTATGTGCTGTACGGTTTTTAATTATTGGGGTTTTTATATATTTTTATTATTAGATTTGTCCCATTGTTATACTGTTTTTATTACTGTTGTGAGCCGCCCCGAGTCTTTGGAGAGGGGCGGCATACAAAATCTAATAAATTATTATTATTATTATTATTATTATTAAAAAATAGCTTCTGTGCATGCGCAGAAACAAAAAATTAGCTTCTACACTTGCGCAGATGCAAAATCCAAGATGGCGGCACCCATGAAGACAACGACAGAACTGGCTCCATGACATCATCGCTGAACTACTAACGGTTCTAAAGAACCAGTTAGAACCAGTAGGAACTCATCTCTGGTTTAATCTCCCAAGTACAAACATTCCTTTTACACAAAAATGCCCAAACCCAATTATTTCACGAATAAAACTAAACCGTGAATTAGTCACGAAGATCTGATACATCCTGCAATAATATTTAAAGGAATCTTACACATAGGTTGAACATCAACCAACAAGCCACCCTTAGTCCAATCTGAAATGGCTTCATCCCACTGAAGGACTTAATTAATTTATTTATTTATTGGATTTGTATGCCGCCCCTCTCCGAAGACTCGGGGTGGTTCACAACAATAATAAGACAGCATATAATAATAATCCAATACTAAAAACAATTAAAAACCCATTATAATAAAAACCAAACAGACATACAGACATACCATGCATAAAATTGTAACGGCCTAGGGGGAAAGAGTATCTCAGTTCCCCCATGCCTGGCGGCAGAGGTGGGTTTTAAGTAGCTTACGAAAGGCAAGGAGGGTGGGGGCTATTCTAATCTCTGGGGGGAGTTGGTTCCAGAGGGCCAGGGCTGCCACAGAGAAGGCTCTTCCCCTGGGTCCCGCCAAGCGGCATTGTTTAGTTGACCGGACCTGGAGAAGGCCCACTCTGTGGGACCTAATCGGTCACTGGGATTCGTGCGGGAGAAGGCGGTCCTGGAGATAATCTGGTCCGGTGCCATGAAGGGCTTTATAGGTCATAACCAACACTTTGAATTGTGACCGGAAACTGATTGGCAACCAGTGCAGACTGCAGAGTGTTGGTGTAACATGGGAATACTTAGGAAAGCCCATGATTGCATTCTGTTACATTAAAAGTTTAAAATGGAATTTCATCCATTTCAAATGACAGCGTGTGACAGCTGTGAATTTCTGAATCTTACCTTTGACTCTGTCCAGGGCTCAATCTAGTAATCTGAAAATCAATCTGGAGCTGAGTGTTGCTGACTTGCCATTCAAACCGATTCTTAAACATTTGGATAGGGAAAAAAAAACCCTATGAAAACCGCAGTCCTTGGATTCATTTTACCTTCAATTTTTGATATCTTTCATAAAGGAGCAATGAATCTAGGAAAGTCGCTCCTAATTTACAATGAGAAGTTTATTTATTTAATATTATTAGAAATCCACTCGTGTCCTTACTATTTCCAACTGTGGGGTCATTATCAGTTACTGGTTACAATGAAAGGAAATACTTCATCTCAGCTGTGGAAGATTTAGCATCTGTTACACTTAGCTATTATCTTTGGCCAAAAAGTTATAACTGATCTCACAATCCAGACAGGAAACATGCAGTAGAAACAAATTAACCCTGCCGTAGCCATTTCTGGTGTGTGTTGTGTTTATACACACCATAGAATATATATTATACCATGCAATTGAATCCCAATCTTGATTTGGTGATCTGGAACAAAGCCTGGTTTTTCCATGGCCTCATTCAATATGGAGAGACACTCTCCCGCCCTCCTTTTTTTTGAATTTTGAAAGCACATCTAACTGATTTATCTAACAGGTATAGGTAAAATTTCAAGGAATATAAATATGAGAGAGAGAGAGAGTGAGAGACTGAGAGAGTGTGTGTGAGAGAGAGAGAGAAAGAAAGAGAGAGAGAGTGAGAGTGAGAGAGAGTGAGAGAGTGAGAGAGAGAGTGAGAGTGAGAGAGTGAGAGAGTGAGAGAGAGAGAGTGAGAGAGAGTGAGAGAGTGAGAGAGTGAGAGAGAGTGTGTGTGAGAGAGAGAAAGAAAGAGAGAGAGAGTGAGAGAGAGTGAGAGAGAGTGAGAGAGTGAGAGAGAGAGAGTGAGAGAGTGAGAGTGAGAGAGTGAGAGAGAGAGTGAGAGAGAGTGAGAGAGAGTGAGAGAGTGAGAGAGAGTGAGAGAGATAGAGAGTGAGTGAGAGAGAGAGAGAGAGAGTAAGAGAATGAGAGAGAGAGAGTGAGAGAGAGAGAATGAGAGAATGAGAGAGTGAGAGAGTGAGAGAGAGTGAGAGTGAGAGAGTGAGAGAGAGTGAGAAAGAGAGTGAGAGAGAGAGAGAAGGGATGGCAGATCCAAAGGAAGATCAGCCTAGAATTTTATTTTATTTATTAAATTTGTTTGCTGCAAAATGACTCTACAAATCCTTATACAAGAGAATGAAATTTAACCACTGTGAGTGCCATTGAAACTTATCAAAATCTAAGCAGGTGCCAAACTTCAGTTAAAATGATTCACATGAATTGGCTTACCTAACAGAGAAATAAGGCATTATCCAGTGATTGTGAGTGTGTGCATGCGCTATCACGCATGCTTGAGTGCCCACACCCATAATTCAATGTCGGGGAACCAAAACACTCCCGGTCCAAATAGGGCCGCAACTGGTGCACCAGGCGAACCTGGGCAAACGCCCCCCTCGCCACAGCTGAAAGATGGTTCTCTAATGTGAGCTGTGGATAGAGGAGGACGCCCAAGTTGCGGACCCTCTCCGAGGGGGTCAATAATTCCCCCCCCCGGGTGATGGATGGACAGATGGAATTGTCCTTGGGAGGCAAAACCCACAGCCACTCCGTCTTATCAGGGTTGAGTTTGAGTCTGTTGACACCCATCCAGGCCCCAACAGCCTCCAGACACCGGCACATCACTTCCACTGTATATAAGTCTAAGTGCTATTGATATTGTTCCAAAGGTGCTTTTCAAAAGACAACTGGACTTTCATGGACAACTGGACAGTCCAGTAAGCTTTTCCAGTTTTGGCTGAAGAAATGAAATATTTCCAAGGGGAAAAAACACACAAATCCAAGATAGCCTAGTTATCTTTTGAAAAACACCTTTGAAACCACCATGACCTGAATGATTGAGAATACCCATATAGGTAATGCTATTGCTATGAACTATTTTGCAGTCCCTACAATCTCAGTAAACCTCAGATTTTATTTAACAGTTTTTTAAATGCAGATTCACTTTTATATAACAAGCTTCCAGACTTGTTGACTGCAGAGAATCAGTGCCAAATGAAAGTATTTTTTTTTAAAAAAATATTACGTTGATGATCTGCAATGTTTCATCACCTTTTAAACTAATACAGTGAAAATATTGAACAGGTCAACTTTAATCTAGAAAGCACATATGGTGAATAAATGCATGGAATTTCTAAAATTAGATCTTTGGCTGAAAAGATTTAACATTTGTGATGTTTATCTGGAGAATAAGATTTGGATATATTAAAAAATATTCTTTATTATACCATGAATTAGAAAAATCCATTTATAAATTCAATATCAATATGAATATTAATAGGGCATAGATTACTGATGGCCTCTCCATTTACCTTCTTTCCTCTTTATCTGCTTAATTTTAGAAACTAATAAACTTTGATAGACTGACATCTTTGACATTTAAAAAACTTTAATATTCAGGAAATATTGGGTGAATGTTTTTGCCTGTTTTCCTAGAGACAAAACTTTTATTTCTACTTGGAATGAAATTACTGTACATGGTACTATTGGCAATGTTCTTATTATTATAAGAAGGAATATTAAAATTTGTTATGTATAGTATGTTAACGATAGAAGATAATATTATCTGGGCAAAGACTTATGATGGTTCCTTATTTTGAGATGATATATTAACAAATAGGGCAACACCAATATTACTCTGTCCCAAGGTGATAAAGATGATCCACGCATAACATCTTTGAAGGCTATGAATAGTTCCACTTGAATTGTGACTGACTAATTTGAGGAAGTGTGAACTATCTCTACATTCTTTTATCGCTATACTGTTCAATAGCTAATCAGAGAAATTTACTGTATTCTGTATATTCTTTTTTATTTATAAACTTAAGTAAGAAGTTCTCTTGTTTTATGAATTTAATGTTAATTTAATTGTTCAACTTGTATATTTTTATATGATGTTTTTGTCTTTGTGTTTTAATTTAGAGTCAGAGATTACCTATTTGGGTCTATACTGCAGAAGGTTGAATTAACTTTTTTTCTTTATGTCATTTTCTAACTTTTTCCCAGTTTTTGATCCCCTCCCTTTCAAATTTTTCTGTTATTTTGTATTTTATCATTCTTTGAAACTTAATAAAAGTTTTGAACAGATTAAAAAAAAAATCTGCTCAACAGGCAGATATCCTCCAGGAAGCGCCACAGATAATTTGGTCCTGTAGGGCTTTAAAGATGAAAAAGGGTGCCTTGAGTTTCACCTAAGAGCCAACACAGCTTGTGCAACAGGAACACAATGTGGGCAAAACTGGGGTCGAGTACTGCACACTGCTGTATTCTCCACCAGTTGTAATTTCCCATGGCTCTTCAGCGACAGCCCCATGAAGAATGCATTGCAGTAATCCAATGTCGTTTGGTGAGACCCAGGGGAAGAGCCTTCTCTGTGGCGGCCTCGGCCCTCTGGAACCAACTCCCCCCAGAGATTAGAATTGCCCTCTCCCTCCTCGCCTTTCGTAAGCTCCTTAAAACCCACCTCTGCCATCAGGCATGGGGGAACTGAGATATTCTTTCCCCCTCGGCCTCTACAATTTATGCATGGTATGTTTGTATGTATGTTTGGTTTTATAAATAAGGGTTTTTTAGTTGTTTTAGTATTGGATTGCTACATGCTGTTTTTATCACTGTTGTTAGCTGCCCCGAGTCCACGGAGAGGGGTGGCATACAAATCCAATAAATACATAAAATAAATAAATAAATCCGAATGATAAGTGACCACGAACAAGACCTCCCAATGCAGAAAATAATATATAATAATAAAACTGCAATAAAGTAAAGTTTTTATAAAGCAAGCCAAACCTGTACAATATCACATCAGTTATAATCATAGCAAAATGATGATTCAATATTGAACCGAGTTATGTTTGTTTTGGATCGTTTTGAAGCAATTCTCAATCCTCGTTATTCAATCACGATTCACGTATTATTTTATTATGTTTCACCGCTGTGATTTTCACATTGGGCTCCTAAAGTTCTTGAGAGTTTCTTGAAAATTAGCCAGATATTCCTTCAAGAGAAAATCACTAATAGTGGATAAATCAGAAGAAAGCTTGGTCTGTGTTCTGACTTTGTGACTCTTCTTCTGCAGTTCTGTCTAAATATTTATTTAAATCCTATTTTATACTTCTCTGTCAAGCAGAATCAACGAGGTGAGATTTATAGGTACAAAAGCGTGTTAGATACATTTCAATATATTCTCTTAGTTCAAGGAGTAAACAAGAAACCTGACTATGTTTAGTGCTGATATAGATTTAGAAGGCCTCTGAACAGCTTTGTAGGAATATTCAACTGAATCACTCTTTCGAAACAGATGTGCAAACCGAAGTGGAACCTACTTGGAACCAGTGAATTAAATCAAATGGGTTTCAAAGAATTTTACACCTTTTTTCTAAATATTTGTTCACAGATTTAACACTTTTAGGTCTGAAACAAAGATGGTTCTTTTTTATTTTATTTATTTGTTTTGTCCAATACACAATAATACACAATAATAATAGAGGATATATATGAGTAGAATGTATCAAAGAGAGTATAGAAGAGAAATATAGGAGTAAAATATAACTAGAGAGAACAGCAGAAAAGAGAAGAGATAAAAGAGATATAAGAGATATAATGGATAGAAGAGATAGAAGAGAAGATCTAGGAGATATGGGAGAGACTAAGTGAACTCTGGTGCACTTATGTACGCCCCTTGTCCATGTCCAGAGAATGCTGGTGAATAATAGGCTTTTTGACATTACCATGAAAGAAGCAGGCTCATCAGTTTAAAGTGGTGGTGATGGTTGTGTGGTAGAACAGTGGTTAGAATGCAGACTGACTCTGTCCAATACCAGGAGTTGGATCCTGACTATTCAGGTTGACTCAGCCATCTTCTCCTTCTCCTTCTTCTCTTTCTTCCCCTTCTCCTTCTCCTCCTTCTCCTCCTCATCTTCCTCATCCTCTTCCTCTTTCTCCTCCTTCTCTTCCTGGTCCCCCCCTTCCTTGCCCTGCTCCTTCTCCTCTTCATTCTCCTCCTCATCCTCCTTGTCCTCCTTGTCCTTCTCATTCTCCTCCTCGATGTCGTCCTCTTCCTTCTCCTTCTTTTTCCACTTTTAGAATCATTGGGTACCACTTTACACATTCAACTGCATCTCCAGGGCACAGGTCCAAGGCTTGCCTATCTTTGTTGATGGTGTCTTGCCATCTCTGTTTTGGGCATCCACAGGGTCACTGGCCATTGACTTCTAGTGGGTAGGCAGTTGGCCACAGTTTAGTTTAGTTTAGTTTAGTTTAGTTTATTTAGATTTGTATGCTGCCCCTCTCCGCAGACTCGGGGCGGCTCACAACATGCTGCTCTCATGACATGTTCTATCCATGAAATACCTTCTGAGGTCGGTCAGATGAGATCCATTGTTGGGGGGCCCATATACTGACTCTGTAAACCACTTAGAGAGGAATAAAAAGCACTATGAAGTGATATACAGTAATACCTCGTCTTACGAACCTAATTGGTTCCGGAAGTAGGTTCGTAAGGCGAAACGTTCGTAAGACAAAACATTGTTTCCCATAGGAAACAATGTAAAAGTGATTAATCCGTGCAAAAAGAAAAAAAATCGCAAAATGGCGCTCCCCTGGGCACCGCCGCCCGGCTATCACCTTTTAAAACAGCCAGGGGGCTTCTCGGCATTCTCCCGAACCCGAACCCGAACTTTTCTTCGTGACGTCAAAGCTCCGCCCATGGAATTCCCTATTGGGATTCCCCACCTCCTTTCTAGCCTCCAGATTGACCGAAAACGCCGCCGCCGGTCGCAAAAACGGCACTCTGCTGAGCACCGCCACCCGGCTGTAACCTTCTGAAACAGCCGGGCGCTTCTCAGCGGCCTCCGGAACCTGAACCCGAACCCAAACGTCTGGGTTCGGCATTCGGGAGTATGACAAGAAGCCCCCCCCCGGCTGTTTCAGAAGGTGACAGCTGGGCGGCGGCGCTTCTCGGCGGCCTGCCGAACCCAAACCCAAAACATTTGGGTTCGGGTTCAGGAGAACGCCGAGAAGCCCCCCGGCTGTTTTAAAAGGTGACAGCCGGGCAGCGGAGCCCAGCGGAGTGCCATTTTGCGATCTGCGGTGGGTTCGTAAGCCGAAAAAAGTTTGTAAGAAGAGGCAAAAAATTTCCGAACCCCGGGTTCGTATCATGAGGGGTTCGTATCATGAGGGGTTCGTATCATGAGGGGTTCGTATCATGAGGGGTTCGTATCATGAGGGGTTCGTATCACGAGGGGTTCGTATCACGAGGTACCACTGTATTCTAAATCAGTGTTTCTTAACCTTGGCAGTTTGAAGATTTGTGGACTTCAACTCCCAGAATTCTGGGAGTTGAAGTCCACACATCTTCAAACTGCTAAGGTTGAGAAACACTGCTCTAAATCTAAGCGCTATTGCTATTATGTTCTCTGCCTATCTCCCTTTTGGGGATGGCAAGATAAACATTCATTACTCTGGGCTTTATTCAGTTTCTCAGTATTCAATGTATCATCAACAATGTATATCAGATGGGGCTACAAGCCTCAATTTTGCTATGTCCTCTTGGTGCTGCCAACATATCTCTAAGTATAATTTGACTTGCCTCACTCTAGATATGGGCTGAAGATAATTCAGAATTCATTCTCTTGGCAGTATGTGAAAGGGGGACCAGGCTGAATTTTAAAAATACTGCTGCAGACTTTTCCTTTTAAAATAGAAAGTGGACTGGCAACGCTAGCAGTATAACATTATCTTATTATCTTGTGTGGTTTGTGTTCTGTGTGACATATTTAACTATGTCTTTCCTAAATCTACAGTCTGTGCTATGGTATCTAATATGAAAGTGTTGCTGCCAGGCCAAAAGTCTGTCCCAACTGATCCCTGCCAATAAGGTCTTTTGCAAAAATCAACTACACCAACTTTTCTGTCACCCCAGAACTCTCCATGGTTAAACTCAGCAAAGCTATATAATCTTAAATGGTAAGCAACCTCTACCTAGAAGTGCTTTCCAAAAGACACCAGGTTTTGGAAATTTGTTTGTGTTAGGAATTCTATATAAAGCCCCACAAAACAGCCCACGTGTGCTTTTCTGTAGGGCTGTTGTTCTGTCGGGCTCTCTGGTAGAATCCTCCCAAAAACGCACAGGTACAAATTTCAGACACACACACGTTTGAAAATTCAAAACAATGTTCTTTATAATGAAAAGTCACTTAAACCAAGCCCTCTTTTGGTATAGCAAAGAGCACTCGTCTCCAAACAAACTGGTAATTTGTACAAGTCCCTTATCAGTTCTGAGATACTTAGCTTGCAGCTGTGAGGTAATTCACAGTCCTTCTTCTTTCACAAAGTGAAACACACTTTGCCCTGGTTTAGTTTCAAAGCGGGGAAAAATCAGCACACAAAAGGTCAAAGTCAGCAAAGCGGTCACGAAACACAAGGATCAGATAATCCTCCACAATGGCCAAACCCACAGGCTGCTATTTATAGCAGCCTCACTAATGACAACAGCCCCACCCAACCACAGGGGGCCTCATTTTCTTTGATAATAATCTCTCAGTTGTTGCTGCCTATGCATCGCTCTCCGCATGCGTGGCTGTATCATTAACTCTTGTTCTGAATCCAAGGAGTAGCTAGATAATTGATCTCCTTCTGAGCTGTCCGCCACACTCTCCTCCTCCCTGTCACTCATGTCTTCTTGGTCAGAGGAGCCTTCATCAGCAGATTCCACTGGGGGCAAAACAGGCCTGCAGCATGTGGATGTCTCCCCCACATCCACAGTCCTTGGGGCAGGAGCTGGGACAGAGCTAACCACAACAGCTGTATACAGTCTTTATAACAGGACATGGATCCAGGCATAGCCGGCCATAGCAAATAAGTGCAAGATACAGCAACAGAAAGAAGAATAAGAGAAAATAGCCAGTAACACAGATGCAGCATTTATTTATTTATTAGATTTGTATGCCGCCCCTCTCCGGAGACTTGGAGCGGCTCACAACCATAAGAACATAAGAAGAGCCAAAGCCCATTGATTCCAGCATTCTTTTTTTTTTAATTCTTTTTTTATTAATTTTTAACAAATTTATATACACACAACATAAAACAGTGCATAGTGAAATGTGCCTACCACCCACACACACACACATTCCCCACCACCAAATCGGGGATGTTTCTTGTATAGTCCACTTGACCCAAGAGAAATATATCTATTTACATATTATAGAATGATTCCAATTTATTTCTTGTAGCTTGGTCTTGGATTCTGCCCATCATATATCGTCTTACCTTGTCCCACCGTCCCATCAGTTGTCCCAACTCAGTTTCATTATCCGAATTTATCCTTTTATCCATAATTTCAAATTGAATATGGTCCACCATGTACCTATACCAATTTTGCATTGTCCATTTTGTCACATCCTTCCAACCCAGAACTATTATTGCCTGAGCGCTTTCTATTGCTGCTTGTTTTATTTCTCTAAATTCTCCCATTGCAATGCTTTTAACTAGTACTGCCATTTCCTTAGTGATTGTCCATTGAATATTTAGCATTCTATTGATATCCTCTTTCACTTTTTGCCAAAATTCCTGCACTATCGGGCATTCCCAAAACATATGCATAAACACTCCTTTGTCTTGAAACCCATGCCAACAATTCCCCCTGACATTCTGCTGAAAGTGTGCGAGTTGAACGGGAGTAAAATACCACTTATGTAATATTTTCCTTCTCATTTCCCTGATTCTTGTATTTTTAATTTTCCTTATATTTTCTACTATATTTTCCATCTCTTGTACCTCTACTTGTATCTCATTTTGCCACCATTTAGTCAATCCTTCAATCATGTCCCCGTCTGACTGCACTAGCAATTTATATATATTGGTTGCTTGCGCCTTTATACCCTCACTTTTTTTCTCTTATTATTTTCTCTAACCCTGTCTCCTCCCTCAATAGTACTTCTTTATTCTCCCTTTCGTTAAGATATTTACATATTGCATTTATTTGTAGCCACCTTCCCTTACCTAACCACCATTCTATATGGTTTCTACTTGGCCTGTGTCGCACAGTGGCCCACCAATTGTCCATGGGTATCTTGAGCAGAAAGAGAAGGCAAAACCCTCCATTTCCCCTGACCCCCAACAAATGGTACTCAAGGGAATCCTGCCTGCCTCAACCAACATAGAGGCGGCACTTGGACATCCGTTTCAATAACCACTGATACACTTGGCATCCATAAATCTGTCCAATCTTGCCTTGAAGCTATCCAGGCTGACAGCCGTCACGACCTCTTCTGGAAGGGAATTCCATAAACCAACGACCCTCTGGATGAAGAAATATTTCCCTTTTATTTGTCCTCGCTTTCTTACCTATGAGCTTTAGGGAGTGTCCCCTCATCCTAGTATTGTGTGATAGAGAAAATAATTTTCCCTATCCACCTTTTCTATCCGATGCATGATTTTATACCCTTCGATCAAGTCACCTCTTAAACGCCGTCTTTCAAGGCTGAAGAGACCAGGGCGTTGCAACCTGGTATCATAAGGGAGGTGCTTCATTGCCTTGATCATTTGTGTTGCCCTTTTTTGCACTTTTTCCAGTTCCTGGGCAGGTAGCGAAATTGCGTACCGACACGCAGGGGTGACCGTGGTGCCCCTGCATGTCCGTGCACGATTTTGCTACCTGTCTAGTTGCAGTAGCAGAATTGTGCTGGACTCCACCTTAGCTGCCCACCTCTGCATACAAGTATGGAGAGCAATTGAGTCCAGCCAATGGTAAGAGCATGCATACTACGGAAGCCTCATTTGCCAAGATAACTTATGACTTCCCTCCTGGCATCAGGAAAAAAACCCAAATGATGATCAGAAGTAGCCAATTGATGCACCACACTGCAATGGGAAGTCAGTAAGTCCGGTTCGGTTTCAGGCCAAAACTGGAATTCCAGAAAAGGAAATGAAAGGGTGAAAGGTTATTTTTAAAAGCAGAATTTTAAAAATCTGCTCTGGGTCTACTAGGTTTCAGGAGGCTATTCACAAAACAGTTTGAAACCTGTTGCCTCGTCCTTATGTTTGCTATCTTTGCTTTAAAAGTAGTTGGGGGGAATATTTCAAAATCGTTTGTGAACTCTTGAAGCTAGGCAGTAGGAACTTGGCCAATGTACATTTCTCCAAAGACCCCATCCCTCATGTTTAATGCAGCTGTGCCAAAAATGAACAGGCCAAAGAATCTACACACACACACACACACTTTAAGACACCAATAAAATACAAAAATTATAAAAATATATGGCAATGCAATGTTTGACTAATGTTATCTACTTAAATCTTTTTTTTTGTATTTTAATACATCAAGACATTACTCTGTATTAATAAACATCAATCATTGATGGTATTAGTTCCTGTGTTGGTATTCTGCAATTACTATTCACATCTGGCTGTTATAAAAATAAATTAAACTTCAACTGTTTATTCTGTTCCCTAGAAAGGACAATTTATGATGTCACTCACATATTTAGTAAACAACAAATGTTTATTGTTGCTGTCATAATATGTAATTTTTTTTAAAAAAGTCTTAATATTTTCCATGACTTTTACCACTGCTAAATGTGGTCAAGTTATTTTCTGGAAAATACTGAATTATTTTTAGAAAGGCTCCCTGCAAGATGTACATGAAGCAAAAAAAGAACTACATCCTAAAAGGAACAGAAATGAAATGGTGACTCTGTATGTCTGTCAATCTGTCAGTCTGTCTGTACATCCCTGCCTCTCTCCTTTCCTCTCTCCTCCCTCTCTCCATTATCTCTCTCTCTCTCAAGTCTTGATATCCACTCCAAGATGTCAAGGTCCTCTTTGAAATCAATGGATCAGTTTCTTTTAAAGAAAATCAAGTAAAGATGTTCTATAAATGGCATTTGCCACCTAATAGAATCTCAAAGATGTTTCCAAATACATCCCCTAATTGTTGGAAATGTAAAAAAGAAATTGGTTCATACTTTCATTTATGGTGGACGTGTCCGAAAGCAAAGGTTTGTTAGAGTAAGGTGGAAAGATGGTTAAGAGAAATAACACAACAAGAAATTAAGAAGACTCCAGAATTTTTTTTATTAGGTATTACAAATGATAAATACAAAAAAGAAATATACTATTTAATAATTCATATTCTAGTTGCTGCAAGGATTGTTTTTGCACAACACTTATGTGTTGTCATTTTTCAAAGCATGGTAAACAGTATGTGTATTTTGCATTATGCCATACATTTTGTTGCTATAGAAGCACGCACTGTTATCCTTGTTGTCCTAGGAAACACAGAAACAGTTTCTGATCATGTCTGTCATTTCAGACCATTCTGTTTTTGTTAGGAAAAAAAACCAGCACGTTTTGCCAGATAATAAACTAGAGAACTTCAGATTGATTTTTTTAACTGGACAACAAAGAAAATTTGGCAGTTCCAAGTCATGTAGGTACAGACAATGAATGGGAGATATGTTGTTCTTAACATCCCTTTCCATACAGAAAGCCAAGGATGCATACTTCCGTCATTATTTACATTATGG
Source organism: Erythrolamprus reginae (assembly GCF_031021105.1). NCBI lineage: Eukaryota > Metazoa > Chordata > Lepidosauria > Squamata > Dipsadidae > Erythrolamprus > Erythrolamprus reginae. The sequence goes on along the minus strand of NC_091956.1, from coordinate 77,620,635 downwards.
GTCTCCAACCTTGGCAACTTTAAGACTTTTGGACTTCAACTCCCAGAGTTCAAATCTGGAAGTCGAAGTCCACAAGTCTTAAAGTTGCTAAGGTTGGAGACCCCTGATTTACATCCATAAGCATAGCTATCATTTGATCCATCCTTCCAGGCTATGCACATTGATATTAGCTGACATCAATGTGCATAGTCTCACAATAAAATGATCTAAGACTGCAGAGTTAAAAGGGAGTTGACTAATTCATTTCAGTCTTTGAAGTCTTTCAACTTGCCTTCCTTCAAAAACATCCATATAACTTGTTCTGCCGGGCTCTCTGATAGGAGCCTCCCAAAAATTCAAGGGGACAAATTGCAGACACACACACGTTTGAAAATTCAAAACAATGTTCTTTATCACAAATAAGCACTCTTTTTGTATTGCAAAGTGCACTCGTCCCAAAACAACCGGGTAGTCTGTACAATTTCCCTTAAGCAGTCATTAAGTACTTAGCTAGCAGCTGTGAAGAAACTTCACACCCTTTCTTCTTCCAACAAAGTGAGATGCACACACACGTTGCTCTGCTTTGGTTTCAAAGGCGTGAAAAATCAACAAAGTCCAGAAAACAGCAACACACGATTCCTGAAGAACTGCGATCAGATACTCTTTCACAATGGCCAAACCCACACGCTGCTATTTATAGCAGCAGCCCTAATTACTGGAGCCCCACCCAACCACAGGTGGCCTCATTTTCTCTTGTAATAATCCCTCAGTTGTTGTCTCCTTTGCATCACTCTACGCATGCGTGGATGTGTCATTAATTCTTGTTCAGAATCCAAGGATGATACAGATGACTGATCTCCTCCTGGGCTGTCTGTCAAACTCCCCTCTTCCCTGTCACTCATGCTTCCTTGATCAGAGGAGGCTTCATCGGCAGATTCCACCGGGGGCAAAACAGGCCTGCAGCATTTATTTATTTATTTATTATTTAGATTTGTATGCCACCCCTCTCCGCAGACTCGGGGCGGCTCACAGCAAGATACAACAATTCATGACAAATCCAAATATAATTTAAAATATTTAAAAAGAACCCCATTTTACTAACAAACATGTGGATGTCTCCCTCACATCCACAGTCCTTGGGGCAGGAGCTGGGCCAGAGCTAACCACAACACCTTCCAGGCTATGCACATTGATATTAGCTCATATCAATGTGCATAGTCTCACAATCAAATTCTCTAAGACTGCAGAGTTAAAAGGGAGTTGACTCATGCATTTCAGTCTTTGAAGTCTTTCAACTTGCCTTCCTTCAAAAACATCCATATAACTAAAGGGGACTCATTGGAAGAATATCAATAGTGAGTCTAATGCATTTGAACAGTTGCTTTTTGTTGAATACTGAAGCTGGATATCCTATTTTTTTAAAAATTCATTGGGTTCATATTTTCAATTGGTTCTTCATCCAATGAGTTGGCTTTGCTGGGCATGCCATCTGTGTTCAGAAGGTCCCCTGAATTACAATGTTGCTTGTAGGCTGAGGAAGAGCTGCAGTCATGATCTAATTCTTGTGGCTTTTTTTGGGTGTGGTACCAGTCCATGACTGGAGTTTTCAATGGACTTGGCATCCTGTGTCAACAGCATTGAGCCCAGCACATCTGTGTTTTCTGGCATTGGATGGTCGACTTATTTCTAGTAGTTGATTACATCCATTTGGGAAGCATAAGGAATGCGCTCATTAGAGCAGGAACTCCAACAAAATGGTGCCAAACTAAATCATCCAATTAACTTTGGATCATTTAACAATTGCATTGGAACTACTTTGTTTTCCTACTAGACAGAATGGAATTATTAACACTGCAATGAAGTGTCCCTTTAATTCAACAGGATTTCATTCATGCATTACATCATTCTACACCCAACATACTTACGTTTTCCTTTACATGTTTATCTTTGAATGAAACATGGAAATGAAATACTTGCTAAAGTCTGAATGGAACATCAAAGCAATTCAAAATGATTTATGTCATTTAAACAGAATGTTTTAAAATAATCAAGTTACGGCGAAGTCAGTTTCTTAAATCTAAAGAAGTCTAAAATGTTACAGTTATCAATAACTTCTAAAAATCTAATGAATAAATGAACAATTTATGGTAGTTATATTTAATTTCTTGTCTTTCAGAATAAAAACAGGATGGATTTGCAAGTAAAAAAGCAATTATAAATTCTAAAGTTGTAGTAAATACAATTTAAATGCAAGCAATAAACTTTTAAGTCTGTTTCTAAAGGGCAGCTACTGGTAATAGCTCTTGGGAGTAAGTAGGAAAAATCTAGTTAAATAGGGATAGAATTCAGCAGATAGGAAATAGATCCTATTTATGTGGAGGAGGAAAACAGAATGTTAAGTTTAAATGAAAATTGCATTCTTCATTGATAAGATGTTGGGTGCCAATGATAATTCTTTTTTTTTTTAAACCCTCTGCTAATTTGTATCTATGAGGGCAGATTAACTTGATTAACTTTAGTAACAATGCTAAATGGTTAATATATACAGAGAGCTGAGTAGTAGGATGCTTAGTCAATATCAACCAGACAGAAATTCCACATTCTTGGCAAATAATTGATAACAACCTACAATAAACAGAAAAAAGGCAAACAAATCTTGGATTTATGATGGATCAGGAATTATCTTTATTGGGAATACCATGCTATTTTTTTTTTTTACTTGAACACTATTGAGAACATATAGGAGAAGAGGAGACAGAGCCTAAGGGTGGAATCAAGAAAGGAATCAGTCTGGCATCATTCCATTCTCACAAGTGATCCAAGTTCAGCTCCTTTTGAATTCTTTTTTAGCATCAATTTAGTGCTGACCATTAGTTGATTAGAACCTTGTGCAGAGACTTGAGCAATAAATCTTCATAACCAGAACTTAGTACAAGGTCTTGATTCTTTGGACTTGACAGAATGACTTCTTTTATTAATTACCTTTTAAGTCATTTTTAAAAATAACAAGAAGCTACAGGCAATAATTTTATGAATGGTAGTTCGTTGTCAAACATTTTTAAATATTAATGGCATGAAATACATTAAAAATAGTTGCCCCCTAGAACTTTACCTATATGATTTTATGAGTATTTCATCAAACATAAATCACTCTTAGATTTCTAGATTTATACAGAATAAAAATTGTTCACTTCTTATACTGTTTCACAAAAGGTGATCATTCAAATGCATTTTATCTTTCCTGCTTTTCTTCATCATCAGATATGATTTGATTGGTATGTTTGATAGTATGAGTGTGTTGTTTTATTTAAGGGTTTTTTAAAAATACTTTTAATTGTTGTATTTTAATTATTTATACTGTTTTTATTCTTGCTGTAAGATGCCCTGAGTCCCATGGGATTGGGCGGCATATAAATCAAATAGATAAATAGATAGATAGATAGATAGATAGATAGATAGATAGATAGATAGATAGATAGATAGATGATAGATAGATAGAGATAGAGAGATAGAGAGATAGAGAGATAGAGAGATAGAGAGATAGAGAGATAGAGAGATAGAGAGATAGAGAGATAGAGAGATAGAGAGATAGAGAGATAGAGAGATAGAGAGATAGAGAGAGAGATAGTGATAGAGATAGAGATAGATAGATAGAGAGAGATGATAGATAGATAGATAGATAGATAGATAGATGATAGATAGCTAGATAGATAGATACATAGATAGATAGATAGATAGAGAGAGAGAGAGAGAAAGAGATAGATGATAGATAGCTAGATAGATAGATAGATAGATAGATAGATAGATAGATAGATAGATAGATAGATAGATAGATAGATAGATAGATAGCAACAAAGATGATTAGGGAAGTGGAGGCTAAAACATATGAAGAACGGCTGCAGGAACTGGGCAATGAAAAGAAGGACCAGGGGAGACATGATAGCAGTTTTTCCAATATCTCAGGGATTGCCACAAAGAAGAGGGAGTCAACTTATTTTCCAAAGCACCTGAGGGTAGAACAAGAAGCCATGGGTGGAAACTGAACAAGGATATAAGCAACTTAGAACTAAGGAGAAATTTCCTTACAGAACAATTAACCAGTGGAACACCTTGCCTCCAGAAGTTGTGAATGCTCCAACACTGGAAGTTTTTAAGAAGATGTTGGATAACCATCTGTCTGAAGTAGTGTAGGGTTTCCTGCCTTAGCAGGGGTTTGGACTAGAAGACCTCCAAGGTCCCTTCCAACCCTGTTGTTGTTGTTGTTGTTGTTGTTGTTGTTGTTATTATTATTATTATTATTATTATTATTATTATTATTATTATTATACACAATGATCTATTCCAACAGAGAAGATTAAAGTTTAAGCACCGTATCTTAAAAAATAATGAACAATAATGATCAATAAGATTTTACTTTCTGGTAAAAATTAGAAAATATGATTTAAAGCATGAAAGCAGAGTTACTATAAATTTTGCCACAGAGTGATACCTTTCACTGAGTGAAAGGTCATTTCTTTGAGGAAGGCCTATAGAACTGCATGGGAATTTTACATGCTTTATAACCTGAAAATGTGATAGAAGCCTTTGGGAAAATTTGTGAGAACATTAAAAACCATTTGTATCTCAAAGCTGCTACTAAGGAAAATGCCCAGGTTGGTCAGAAATTTTCACTGGTTGTCTTCATAACTTTTACAGCCTCTTTCTATTGAGTGTTAGAGATGCAAATGTTATGTGTCTCCCGAGAGTAAAAACTTGAAATAATATGAAATGAAGATAGGATGGACTTTTGGTGATATAGCAAGGATGACTTGAAGGCCCAATTCATCTATAGATGAGTTTAACAGTTTAATCCTCAGGAGTGCACAAGTCTTATTTATGGCAATGTAGCTGGAGACTAGAAAACCTAGGGATTTTGTAGGCTTTAGTTATGGAAATACGCACTGACAAAAATCTAGCCAACAATTATCTCACAGGTAATTCAAACTGTAATTCACATGTCTGACATATTTGATTGGAAAAGGTCAAAGCTATTTAACATAAAAGAAGTTCAAGGAATGGTTAATGGCTTGCCTACGAAATGCTATTATTTGAACAGTCGCAAAATATGCCACCCAGAAGTTGCTTGGTGGTCACTTAATCACGGGATGTCCTTTTTGATTCATGTGTATGATTTAATTTATTCCCCTTGTTTGTGCTTATATAAATTCATAGAAGTATATAAAAGTATAATTATTTAAGCATGTGCCACACAGCGAGTCGCTAAATCTCATTTAGCTTTCTTCAACTCACCAATCAAGAAAAAGCTATTAACATAACCTTCCAAATGAAATTTAAATACTGTAGAATAAGCAGAAGCAAGACTCAGAGGGAGATATGATCTATCTTCCAGATGTGGAGGGTGAGGAAAATATGGGAGGGACCATTCGTTTTGAAAAATTAATATTCTAATGGCCACAATCCAGGGCTTGACTAATGTCTTTGAAATGTTGTGGACATTTCAGTTAAACAGGCATCTAGATCCCAATTCGCAGGGGGACTTCGGATCAAGGGCCAAGAGCAAGGACTGCAATTGGAAGTTTGGCTAGAAAAATGAAAAGCCACCAGATCTGAAGCTGTTGTAGGTAGTAACAAAGGAAATAAATCCCTGTGGGAGCAGGAGATACGGTTCAAGAATAAATAAACCAAGAAATCTGAACGTATGACCCAATGGCTGTATAGATGCAATTTACGAAAGATATTTCTAGTATTTTACACATCCATTCAAGAAGGAAGGAAGGAAGGAAGGAAGGAAGGAAGGAAGGAAGGAAGGAAGGAAGGAAGGAAGGAAGATTTCCAATGTTCTTAAAGAAATTCAATGGAGAAGCCAGGAGGAATTCATGGCCATTCTATTACTCTGTTCAGATAAGGAAATATATCTGAAATGATCTCCCAGTGGAACACAAGTTTATAATTCTTAATATATAGTATAGTATAGTATAGTATAGTATAGTATAGTATAGTATAGTATAGTATAGTATAGTATAGTATAGTATAGTCTAGTCTTCGGAGAGGGGCGGCATACAAGTCCCACTAATAAATAAATAAATAAATAAATAGTATAGTATAGTATAGTCTTCGGAGAGGGGCGGCATACAAGTCCCACTAATAAATAAATAAATAAATAAATAAATAAATAAATAAATAAATAAATAGTATAGTATAGTATAGTATAGTATAGTCTTCGGAGAGGGGCGGCATACAAGTCCCACTAATAAATAAATAAATAAATAAATAAATAGTATAGTATAGTATAGTATAGTATAGTATAGTATAGTATAGTCTTCGGAGAGGGGCGGCATACAAGTCCCACTAATAAATAAATAAATAAATAAATAAATAAATAAATAGTATAGTATAGTATAGTATAGTATAGTATAGTATAGTATAGTATAGTATAGTATAGTATAGTATAGTATAGTATAGTATAGTATTGTACAGTACAGTACAGTATAGTATATAGTTCTTAGCATATTTTAAATTTTATTTATTTTAACTGTTAAAATTCCTGTGAAATCTTTATGATAGACGTTAGCACTCTTTTTTGGGGGGGGCAGGATTGTGAGTACACGCATGAAACAGCTGCCAGAGACAAATCATTCATTTGCCAAAAAAGCTCTCTCACCAAGACTCCAGTGCGGATTATTATTATTATTATTATTATTATTATTATTATTATTATTATTATTATTTAGATTTGTATTCCGCCCTTCTCCGAGAACTCGGGGCGGCTCACAACAATAAAACAATGTACAAATCCAATATCTAAAAACACAATTTAAAAACCCTTTTTAATAAAATAATCACACAACCCAATCAAACCATACATAAAACAGTAGTTAGGGGAGGTGTCAATTTCCCCATGCCTGGCAGCAAAGATGAGTTTTCAACAACTTACGAAAGGCAAGGAGGGTGGAGGCGGTTCTGATCTCCAGGGGGAGTTGGTTCCAGATGGCTGGGGCCGCCACAGAAAAGGCTCTTCCCCTGGGGCCCGCCAGATGACATTGCTTAGTCGATGGGACCTGGAGAAGGCCCACTCTGTGGGACCTAATCAGCCACTGGGATTCGTGCTGCAGAAGATGGTTCCGGAGGTATTCTGGTCCGATGCCATGTAGGGCTTTATAGGTCATAACCAACACTTTGAATTGTGACTGGAAACTGATCGGCAGCCATTTTATCTTTGATTTTCCTTTAAAATAGGTAAGTGCTTTTCCAAATGTGGTCTTGGTGGTTATGGTCAGCCATAAAAGGAAAACTGATAAAATTGCTTCCCACAATCCTCTGCAATCCTTTGGGACACTCTAGGATGCTTGATCATCCCAGCTTGCCTTTGTGGGTAAGGCTTCTGGTCCAGTGGAGGGCTATAAAAAGTTTTACTACCACACTGTGGGTGTGGTTTATTTTGTGGGTGTGGCTTGCCAGGCATGTGACCAAGTGGGAGTGGCTTGATGATCATGTGACTGGCTTAAAGGTCATGTGACTGGCTTATAGGTGGCCAATATGACATCACTCATGTCAAGGGTTTGGGTTAGGCTTCGGGTACTTGGCATCTCCTTGCTTCAAAGAGATACAATTTCTCTATCTACTTACTATTACTGAACATCCAAAATATACTATATAATTCTATGTATATATGCCAAATGTGTACATACATATTATATACAGGCACACCAAAATATACATTATCTACTATATAAACCGTATGTGTATGTACATACACACACGCACGCACGCACAGATCTTCTAAAATTATACACATTCAACCTCATTTACTGCGATAGGAAAAACATACCCAGAACCCAGAAGGGAAAAAAAGAAAAAAAATTCAAATTTTTTCTACCAGTACTGCATACCTGACCAAAATTTTGCTACCACTTCTGCATACCTGACCATACCTGTAGGAGGTCATCAGTGTTCTGGTCACATGGACACATTTTAAAACAAAGCTTCGAATTGCAGCCAAATTACACTCAGGGTTAAGTACAAGGAATATCTATGGAGTACAGTGATCCCTCGTTTTTCGTGGGGGATATGTTCCAAGACCACCCGTGAAAAATGAATTTCTGTGAAGTAGAGGAAATATATTTTCTTATGTATTTAACGAGCATTTGGACTTTTAAAACCCACCCTTTGCATTAAACAGTCATTTTATAATGTTTCTCAGCTGGAACTACATGTAATATCCTACCAGTTTCTTTAATAGAGGACAGTAGTACTGTAGAAGAATTTTTAATGGATTTAAAATTTTCAATGGATTTAATGGATTTAAGCCCCTTTTGAAAACCTGTGAAGTAGCGAATCCGTGAAAGATGAACCGTGAAGTTGCAAGGGATTACTGTACATGTGAAATTTAAAGCATGTTTCCGAAACTCCTTAAAACCCACCTCTGCCGCCAGGCATGGGGGAATTGAAACATCTCCCCCTTGCCCATGTAGTTTCTGTGTATGATTCGACTGTGTGCTTGTTTTTTATATATTGGGGTTTCTTTTTTGGACTTTTTAACCTAAAACTGTAATGTAGATTGCTAAATATTAGATTTGTTACTATGTATTGTTTTTTACCATTGTTGTGAGCCGCTCCAAGCCTACGGAGAGGGGCGGCATATAAATCCAATAAATCTAATCTAAATATGGCACATGTGTTGCAACTTGCTACATTAATTAACCAATGACTTTTTATTTATTTATTTTATTTATTTATTACATTTGCAATGCCGTCCCTCTCTGAAGACTCTGAAGACTCTGGACGGCTTAACTTTTAAATTATAATATTTTTTTTAAAAAAACAGTTTTCAGATGGCTCAATAGAATTATTTAACAAAGCTGACTCATGTTTTTGGTATGAAAATCTGTATTTCCCCCCAGAAATCTAATCCAGACTACTGAAAGTAGTATGGGCAGATTTTTATTTTTATTTTTGCCAATATGTCCTCAGAAATATCTATATTTACCTTGGTTGGCTTCAAACCAGAACAGTTTGAAGGAAAAGCCACCCACCTTTTTTCATAAACCCCTCCATTACTTTCATTTTGTTAATGGATGATAATAATAATGTGATGTGCAAGGACATCTTTTCTTCTTTTTGCATCTGGCAACTCAAGGGTACACCTGTCTTCACCCTTTCAGAACCGACAGCCCTTTAATTCACAACTGCTTGGTCGTCATTCAGTTTGCAGTCATCTTGCTTATATTTTACAAGCCCTGGCTTTAAAAGTGATATTCCAAACCAGCGTTAGCACATAAGTGTCACGCATAATTTCTCGTAAAATATGTGAGCTGAAAGTTCCATCTACAGTATCTCAACCTCATTATGTACATCAGCAAAATATAATTTAAACCATGGCAGCACTTTGGGAAAATTTTGGAATCCCAACGACATTAAATTCATGTGATGTCATATGGTGGGAATAGCAGTTGTTCCTGGATTCAGCATCAGGTTTGTTCCCAAAGTTCTCCAGTGAGTAAAGCCAGTTGATGGCAAATGATTAGAAAAGATACTTTACGAATCTACTGGGTGGCTAACCACACATTTTGATTTTTGCCAAAGGCCTAGTAGGCTGATTGCCAAACCATTGAGAGTCGCAATAGAAAACCCATGAGATTAAGTGTGCTGGCTATACAATCAAATAGGATATGGAATATATAATATTTGCACATATTTATTATAGTTTTTCCACTATGTCCTATGGCTGGAGGTGGGAGGGATAGAATCACACCTGCCAAGATCTTATATTATTGTTATAATGATAGAAAGCACAGGGTGTAGTAGAGTAAGATGTAATAGGATGGGAAGACAGCTAGTAAAATTGTTGTGGTTAGCTCTGGCCCAGCTCCTCCCCCAAGGACTGTGGATGTGGAGGAGACATCCACATGCTGCAGGCATGTCCCCCCCCCCGTGGAATCTGCTGATGAAGGCTCCTCTGACCAAGAAGACATGAGTGACAGGGAGGAGGAGAGTGGGGCAGACAGCTCAGAAGGAGATCAATTATCTAGCTCCTCCTTGGATTCGGAACAAGAGTTAATAATACAGCCACACATGCGGAGAGCGATGCATAGGCAACAACAACTGAGAGATTATTGTCAAAGAAAATGAGGCCACCTGTGGTTGGGTGGGTCTGTGGTCATTAGTGAGGCTGCTATAAATAGCAGCCTGTGGGTTTGGCCATTGTGGAGGATTATCTGATCCTTGTGTTTCGTGCCTGCCTTGCTGACTTCGACCTTTGTGTGCTGATTTCCCCCCGCTTTGAAACTAAACCAGGGCAAAGTGTGTTTCACTTTGTGAAAGAAGAAGGACTGTGAATTGCTTCACAGCTGCAAGCTAAGTATCACAGAACTGATAAGGGACTTGTACAAATTACCAGTTTGTTTGGAGACGAGTGCTCTTTGCTATACCAAAAGAGGGCTTAGGTTAAGTGACTTTTCATTATAAAGAACATTGTTTTGAATTTTCAAACGTGTGTGTGTCTGAAATTTGTACCTGCGGATTTTTGGGAGAAGTCTACCAGAGAGCCCGACAAAACAAAAATAGCCAGGAATAGCAGCTAAACTCCTTTGTCTTTTGTGGTTGGCATAATGGGTATCTTTTGGGGAACAGCCATGGAATATATTCAAAATGCCAGATGTGTCCCCTGGCCTAGAAAGCTGATTTAGGTATTTCTATTTTTCCTGGCAAAGGTTGGGCAAGACTTTCACTTTATATAACTGACAACATCCCTTCTTGAAAAGAATAGAAACATGGATTGAAAACCAATGCCCTGAAGATGTTCGTATTCTGCCAACGACCCAGAGTGGGATAGAGCCCATTAAATGGTTTGTATGACTGTGTGTTGTCGATGGGATGGGATGGTTATTATTTTATTATTTTTATTTCTTTTATTTCTTTTATGTTGTGCTTTTATATCTCTTCTGTTTACAAATCCAAATAAGTAAGTAAGTAAGTAAGTAAGTAAGTAAGTAAGTAAGTAAGTAAGTAAGTAAGTAAGTAAGTAAGTAAGTAAGTGGATGGATGGATGGATGGATGGATGAATAAATAAACAAACAAATAAATAAACAAACAAACAAATAAGCCACCTTATAACCGTGTTATGATAGGAACTGATAAATTAATGTTGAAATGAGGTTCAAGATCAACTTTTTATGAGTTGATGTTCATCAAAGTTGATCTTGATCCTCATTTCAACGTTAAGTTACCGTGATCCTTTCTGCCTACGTAATTTAAAGAATGTTGGTTGCAAAGTCTCTGTATTTATTTCTGTGGAACTGGAACTCGCTGTCTCTGAAGAGTTTATCCCATTCTGTTAAACATTTAAAAGAAAATAGGATGTGCATCTGTAATTTTCCCATACTTGTAAACCAGAGGTAGGAGTCTCACTGCAGATTTAGGACACAAGTTTGGTTTTAGTCCAAGTTGAGTTTGTTTATTTTCTGAAATCCTAAATCTGGCCCAAGCTAAATCTTTCAGTCAGCTCAGTATCCATATGCAACATCATCTTTTAAAAAAATACCAATTGATTGATCATACTGTATGAGAGTTTTCATGCTTATATATAGATATACAATGGTACCTCTACTTAAGAACGCCTCTACTTAAGAACTTTTCTAGATAAGAACCGGGTGTTCAAGATTTTTTTGCCTCTTCTCAAGAACCATTTTCTACTTAAGGACCCGAGCCCGGAAAAATTTCCCAGGAAATTTGAGAGCGGCACGAAGGCCCAGCCAGTTTCCTGGCATTCCCTCTGGGTTTCTCTCTCTGGCACAGTGTATGGGAGGCAGCCTCGCACCGGGTGTATGGGAGGCATGTGCTCCTCCTCGCCACCTCAGTCCCTCTTTTTTTTTTTTAAGCCTTAAAGTTTTGGATTTTCTAAATTTCTCTCACCTCACTTTCTTCCTTTGGCAGCAACTGTCCTCCTCCTCTTCTTCCTCTTCCTCCTCCCACCCAAATCCCAAGCTGCATTGGCAGTTCTGTGTTAGCAGAACTGAAGATAACACAGTTCTGTGTCATCTTCAGAAGAGAAGGGTTTAGGGGTAGTGATTTCTGACAGTCTCAAAATGGGTGAGCAGTGTGGTCGGGCAGTAGGAAAAGCAAGTAGGATGCTTGGCTGCATAGCCAGAGGTATAACAAGCAGGAAGAGGGAGATTGTGATCCCCTTATATAGAGCGCTGGTGAGACCACATTTGGAATACTGTGTTTAGTTCTGGAGACCTCCCCTACAAAAAGATATTGACAAAATTGAACGGGTCCAAAGACGGGCTACAAGAATGGTGGAAGGTCTTAAGCATAAAACGTATCAGGAAAGACTTAATGAACTCAATCTGTATAGTCTGGAGGACAGAAGGGAAAGGGGGGACATGATCGAAACATTTAAATATGTTAAAGGGTGAAATAAGGTTCAGGAGGGAAGTGTTTTTAATAGGAAAGTGAACACAAGAACAAGGGGACACAATCTGAAGTTAGTTGGGGGAAAGATCAAAAGCAACGTGAGAAAATATTATTTTACTGAAAGAGTAGTAGATCCTTGGAACAAACTTCCAGCAGACTTGGTTGGTAAATCCACAGTAACTGAATTTAAACATGCCTGGGATAAACATATATCCATTGTAAGATAAAATACAGGAAATAGTATAAGGGCAGACTAGATGGATCATGAGGTATTTTTCTGCCGTCAGTCTTCTATGTTTCTATGTTTTATTTCTCTCTTAATGGGTTTGCACGCATTATTTGCTTTTACATTGATTCCCATGGGAAAAATTGCTTCTACTTACAAACTTTTCTACTTAAGAACCTGGTCATGGAATGAATTAATTTCTTATGTAAAGGTTCCACTCTATTTTAAAATTTATTAATGTGAAATCTGAATGGAATAGATTTATGAACAAGCATAAACAGAACAAAGATTGATCTCTCTGTCTATCCCAGATCTAAGCCACCCTTGGTCACTTGATTCACACTGAAAATGGTGTTTCTGCCCAAATGGAAATGCTATGAAGAGAAATGTTTTCCCAGAGCTCTTCTGGCAGTTCTACCACCTTGGCTCGAATGAAAACTCCAAGGTGCAGTGAAATAAAAGAACCCTGGATATATGTGATGCACCCAAAGGCTTGTCATTGTTACTTTTCTGTGTGTGAAAAATGGAAGAATAGAAAACACCATCACCTCTTCTGTACTCTGAAAAAACAATGCAAGGTGGTGTTCTGTCGGGCTCTCTGGTAGAATCCTCCCAAAAATTCACAAGTACAAATTTCAGACACACACACACGTTTGAAAATTCAAAACAATGTTCTTTATAATGAAAATTCACTTAAACCAAGCCCTCTTTTGGTATAGCAAAGAGCACTCGTCTCCAAACAAACTGGTAATTTATACAAGTCCCTTATCAGTCCTGTGATACTTAGCTTGCAGCTGTGAGGCAATTCACAGTCCTTCTTTCACAAAGTGAAACACACTTTGCTCTGGTTTAGGTTCAAAGCGGGGAAAAATCAGCACACAAAAGGTCAAAGTCAGTAAAGCAGTCACGAAACACAACGATCAGATAATCCTCCACAATGGCCAAACCCACAGGCTGCTATTTATAGCAGCCTCACTAATTACCACAGCCCCACCCAACCACAGGTGGCCCCATTTTTTTTGATAATAATCTCTCAGTTGTTGCTGCCTATGCATCGCTCTCCGCATGCGTGGCTGTATCATTAACTCTTGTTCTGAATCCAAGGAGGAGCTAGATAATTGATCTCCTTCTGAGCTGTCTGCCCCACTCTCCTCCTCCCCATCACTCATGTCTTCTTGGTCAGAGGAGCCTTCATCAGCAGATTCCACCGGGGGCAAAACAGGCCTGCAGCATGTGGATGTCTCCCCCACATCCACAGTCCTTGGGGCAGGAGCTGGGCCAGAGCTAACCACAACAGGTGGTATATCCACATAAATAGATTTCAGAAAATAGTGTGTTTGAATTCAATCTTTCGGATCCCAATGACATCCCAAATTCCATTACCATTAGCTTCTGTCTTTCTTGCAGAATTAATAAAGAGATTACTTGTGTTGCAAAATTGAACAGTGAAGAAGGAAAATGCATAAGTTGCTATATTGTTCAAATTAATTTCCATCACCGGGTGGAGAGAAGGAATTGTGTGTGTATGTCAGCCTCCGCTTTGCAGTTTGAGGAAGACAATAATTCCTAGTTAGTGGCTAAACCATTCACAAGGATTCCTACATTCCATTCTATATCTTTTGTGTGTAGCATAGGGAAAGGATTTGCTGTGATACAGAGCAGCCATTCTGAGAAACACTTGCCTTATGTTTTGGTCTGTGATACACTTGCAATAACAACCCTTCCCTTTCCACAAAATACTTTTCAGTTTTTCTAACTCAGGTTCCCAGACCAACGTACACTGTATTTCACTTGCACTTCATGACATGCAACTGAATAACATTATTACTCTGCATCATAGACTCAAACTCAATGCGGTTCATCAAATTAGAACGTAGTCACCCAAATTTCTGCCATATTATCCTTTTAAGAGAAAATAAACTAACTAAATGTAATGCCACACTAATTTATAATAATAATAATAATAATTGTTATTATTATTGTTGTTATTATTGTTGTTATTATTGTTATTATTATTATTATCATTATTATTATTATTGTTATTATTATTATTGTTATTAAAAACCCATTATTACTAAAAAACATTCAATTCTTCACAATCATATCAAAGGAGGTGGGGAATCCCACGAGGGGATTGCAGGGGAGAGCTTTGACGTCACTGAGAAGTCCCTCCTGGAGTCCCCGTTTTAGCCAGCCAGGAAGGATGTCTCAGTAACGTCAAAGCTCCGCCCCTGGAATATCCTCATGGGATTCTCCACCTCCTTTTTCGCCTCCCGACTGGCTGACAACTCCTCAACTGTTTCCGAAGGTGACACCTGGGCGGCGGCGCTTCCTGGCGCTCTCCCGAACCTGAACCGGAACCTGAAATTTTGCCAAAATTTTGCAAAACCTTTGCTGGTTTGGTTCGCCCAACACTATATATGATTCTTTTCTGGAAAAAAGTAATGGAAAATAATGGGAATACATTTCCTGGATAAAGTCCGTATGGTGAAACTGTTGAACTGAGCCTCAGAGAGAACTAAATATTGTACGAGTCTACTGTCCACCACAGGAACTCATTATTTTACAGAAGCTGTGCTCTCTTTTTCTCCAACTTGCCACATAAGACTGTTGTGCGAAAATTAGAAGAGAGAGTGCTCTGTGTGTCTTTTTGAACTCCTTGTGGAGTAAAAATCTTACAAATAAACAGAGGAGAAAAAAATTATACATATAAAGGATGTAAGTACAGAACTGGGAAGCAGCATTATGATAGAAGAGGCTATGTTGATGGAGGCTGTAGTTATTAAATTGGAAGAGAACTTGAGAGGTAAAAGAGTCAATGAAACTAAAATATTTACTGAGCCTCGCAACCTGGACATGAATTATTTCAACTCCTACCCAAAAATGTTGCTATAGAGCACTGCACACCAAGACAACTAGACACAAGCACAGTTTTTTCCTGAACGCCATCACCCTGTTAAACAAATAATCCCCTTACCACTGTCAAACTATTCACTAAGGCTGCATTACTATTATTATGAGTTTTTCCCATTGTTCCTATCACCCATCTACTGCCACTTATGACTGTATGACTGTAACCTGTTGCTTGTATCCTTATGATTTATATTAATATTGATAGTTTCCTGATTGCTTATTTGTATCCTATAATAATAATTGGAATAGAATAGAATAGAATTTTTATTGGCCAAGTGTACATAAAATAAAATATACATTTGTCAAGAATCATGTGGTACGACACTTAATGATTGTCATAGGGGTCAAATAAGCAATGAAGAAGCAATATTAATAAAAATCTTAGGATACAAGCAACAGGTTACAGTCATACAGTCAACATGGGAGGAAATGGGTGAAAGGAATGATGAGAAAAACTAGTAGAATAGAAGTGCAGATTTAGTAGAAAGTCTGACAGTGTTGAGGGAATTATTTGTTTAATAGAGTGATGGCGTTCGGAAAAAAACTGTTCTTGTGTCTAGTTGTCTTGGTGTGCAGTGCTCTGTTAAGTGTTATTATTAAGTGTTATATCTCATGATTCTTGATAAATCTATTTTTTCTTTTATGTACACTGAGAACATTTGCACTAATGACAAATTCCTTGTGTGTCTAATCACACTTGGCCAATAAAGAATTCTAAAATTGGTTCCTGCTGAAGCAAATCCAGTTTTTAGCAGAATATGAGTTTGCTCAAAACGCTTGCGTTCTTTCCATGATTGAAAACTACAAAGAGATGATGATGTTTATCTATGTATGCTTTTGTGTTTTATGATGTTTGGTTCTTTGTTTTTTAATTCATGCTCCTTTGTTTATGATTTTTTTTTTTGCATGTATGCAGATGTCACAGTAAATTCATTTATAAAGGCTAGATATATTTGTTTATTAACAAAACAATTCAGAATGCTTCTCCTGCACTAGCAAACTTCAAGCAATTTAGGAAGGAATGAAATCTAGAGGAGTGGATCGAATTTTTCCTAACATTGGGCTTTGCCTTAAAACAAAAGCTTGCACATCCTTTATGTATAATCTTGCTACATTGTTCTTCTGCTATGCCCAACAAGCCATGCTCACCAAGCCACACTAACTAAGCCATACCATGCCCACAGAAGCACAGAAAGTTTAAAAAATTGAATCCCACCACTGACTAAAAGCTATACACACAGCCAGGAACCAAAACTTTTGCCAGACCCATCCTCGAATACAGCTCATCTGTTTGGAGCCCATATCGCATCTCAGACATTAACACCCTTGAAAATGTCCAAAGATACTTCACAAGAAGAGCCCTTCACACCCTACAAGACTAGACTTTCAATCCTGTGCCTAGAAAGTATTGCCCACAAGATCATATGCTGCAACGTCCTGCCTGTCGGCGACTACTTCAGCTTCAACCATAACAACACAAGAGCACACAACAGATTTAAACTTAATATTAACCGCTCCAAACTTGACTGTAAAAAATATGACTTCAGTAAACGCGTTGTTGAAGCATGGAACTCATTACCGGACTCCATAGTGTCATCCCCAAACCCCCCTTAGATTATCTACGGTTGACCTATCCAGATTCCTAAGAGGTCAGTAAGGAGCGAGTACAAGTGCACTAGAGTGCCTTCCGTCCCCTGTCCTATTACTCTCCTATATCTCCTATAGCTTTCTTCTATTCCTATATCTCTTCTTCTATTCTTTCATTGATATGTTCTATTAATATATCTTCTTTTCTATTCTTTCTTAGATATATTTTACTATGAGTATCTCCTTTATAACCTTCATCATGTATTTTACAATGTGTGTATATATATATACCCACTAAACCCCTCATTGTGTATTGGACAAAATAAATAAATAAATAAATAAAAATTATAAATATAATGGGTAGAAGAGCCCAGTGGAAAAGTTCCCTGAAGATGGGTTCCAACACTACCCTAAAAGCTTGGAAGAATAAACCTTTGGTCTTGGTAACAGACTCCGATTGGATACATAATTTTTTTTTTAACTTTACACATTTCATGTTTTTTAAATATGGAAACCCATATTTACAAAAGTTGACTTCTATCATAGGTTGCAAATTTCCAGTGCAACCCTGTGTATGGTTACTTAAAATTACTTCCATTGTATTCAGTGGTTCATATTATTAAGTGATTATCTTAAAAATTGAAGTTTTACTCATGTTTTGCTTAAGTATAATTGATTTTAATTGGTTCCCAATTGAACCAATTGTGGTTCGTACTTAAATGAATTCCCAAATTTTAATTTGTACCATACAACTTTATGATCTCATTAATTTACAATACAAAGAAAACACAACTAATTGTGGTAGATTTACAGTATAAAAAAACATAATTGTAGTGAATGGTTTAAAACAAATATGCTTCTCAAAATGTAGGCTTCTCATATGACATGTACATAAATTCTCATATGCAGATCATGTTTTACATATTTGCAGATTATTGAATGCACTTGCAGTTTTATATGTGTATATATGATTGCCACAGAGTGACATATATGCAGGATTTGTTTAATTTTCTACACAGAAATTGGTTTTCGCATAGGATTTTCAAAATGTGTATAAGATTCTTCACAAAGCATTCAAAAAAGTATCAATCCCTCAAAGTTTCAAACCATTGTGAAATTATCATAGGAATGCAAAATTCAGTTTTCCATACAATTAGATTACAAATTCATAGGCTTATGGTAACATGAGTGTATTTTAAAAATGAAACAACTTACGTTATATTGGTCTGTATGAAAATTCTGAAATGCGCAACAAGGCCATAGGAATAAATGATGTGAATAAGCTTTTGACCTTGTCAATCAGGTAAGCTTATGTGAAAACAGAGAGCTGAAGGTTTAACATGGATAAGGAACCTGGTTGTTTGTATGAAAAGTATAAAGAACTAATGATCAAACTTTTGAGAAAAAGTGAAGAGACATTCAGACAATGATAAATAAAGAACTCACAATAACCGAGTTCTCTATTTCTGAAAATAGAAATGTGAACTATTTTTCATGGTCTATGAAAGTGGGCGCTTCCCATAAATGCTGTACATTCTGTAAAAAACTAATATCCCATTAATTTTTTAAAAAATTAAGAATTAGTCATTTTTCAGAGATTCAGATCATAAAAGGCTGAGATAGGGAGTGTAAAACTAAACAATATTTAATGGTTTTTGGCAGCATACCAAACTCCAGAAGAGGAATCCCGGAAGACTTTATGACCACTTAATGGTTGAAAGAAAAAAGAAAGGAACTCTTAATTCACCTCTTTCTTGATGTTTTCTCTAATGCTAAGAAATTATTGAGAGTCGGGCATATGTAATCTGAAGAAGATAAATCAAAGAGAGGCATGACCATTATCTCAATACAGTATGTGAAACGGTGTCATGGAAACAGGAAAAAAAAACCCAGGTGACTTTGACGAACAATGGTATATTGCTTACTAATTGCAATGAATTCTGAACGCGATGTATTACCTTTTTTGCAGAGTTCCCTGTTCTGCACTGCCCTTTAGGAGATGGAGAAAGAATACAATGACAGTGTGTGAAAAAACCCCCAATTTTAATATATTTAATCTTATTATACATTTCTTTCTAAATTACAAAGTCAACAAATTGCAAGTATAGTTTTGCTACAAAAGCTTTCTGTAGGAAATCTCTTCTATAAGAAAATACATCTCATTAAACATTTCCCGTAAATAAATTATTTCAAATACTAGATATGGGGTGGGAAATAAAGTGGGGAAGGGCATGCAGATAACATTTCAATGAGTCAGGGGGGGGGGTAACTTTGTTACTGTTAGCTGTGCTGAAAGGGCGAGGGCTCTTTCCTATAATCTTGCTATTGTAAAAGGATGTCACTTATTTAGTTTCCATTATTTAAGCAAAGGAATTGATGACTTCTGTCCATCTCCATTCCATTTTCATTGTATTGCAGTAAACTGAACAGAGCTTTCTGTATTATAACATATATCATGTATTATAACATACATATAAGTATGTTATTACTGACAATTTTTTAAAAACATAGAAACATAGAAGGCTGACGGCAGAAAAAGACCTCATGATTCATCTAGTCTACCCTCATACTATTTTCTGTATTTTATCTTAGGATGGATATATGTTTATCCCAGGCATGTTTAAATTCCGTTGCTGTGGATTTATCAACCACGTCTGCTGGAAGTTTGTTCTAAGGATCTACTACTCTTTCAGTAAAATAATATTTTCTCATGTTGCTTTTGATCTTTCCCCCAACTAACTTCAGATTGTGTCCCCTTGTTCTTGTGTTCACTTTCCTATTAAAAACACTTCCCTCCGGGACCTTATTTAACCCTTTAACATATTTAAATGTTTTGATCAAGTCCCCCCTTTTCCTTCTGTCCTCCAGACTATACAGACTGAGTTCATTCAGTCTTTCCTGATACATTTTATGCTTAAGACCTTCCACCAGTCTTGTAGCCCATCTTTGGACCCATTCAATTTTGTCAATATCTTTTTTGTAGGTGAGGTCTCCAGAACTGAACACAGTATTCCAAATGTGGTCTCACCAGCGCTCTATATAGCAGGATCATAATCTCCCTCTTCCTGCTTGTTATAACTCTAGCTATGCAGCCAAGCATCCTACTTGCTTTCCCTACTGCCTGACTGCACTGTTCACCCATTTTGAGACTGTCAGAAATCACTACCCCTAAATCCTTCTCTTCTGAAGTTTTTGCTAACACAGAACTGCCAATACAATACTCAAAAAATATTCAATCTGGTGCTTCACTGCTAGTAATCTGTTGATAGCAGAAACAATTGACATTAAAAAACAGTTTTCTAATTTCTTTCTCAAGCTGCTTTCCTTAAATTAAGTTCCAGTGAGAAGTTTTATTTATTTTATTTGTTTGTTTGCCAAAGGAAGTACATATCTGTAACATAAATGGATGGGATATTTGGGATATTTTAAGCAGTCTTGGGGATATTTTAAGCTGAACAATTAAGCCAGAGAAAATGAAATATGCATTGCCTCTATACTACCTGTCAAAGTTACTTTTTATTTTAAGCAATACTGTCTAAAATTCGTAAAACAAATTTTCATGTAATATCCATTTTGTCTCCTAGACCATGTACATTAAAATAAACTACACAAATAGTATGGAAGGGAATTAGAACTTATAATAGCGTATTGATACTGGACTAAGGAATCTATCAACTGCACTGCTAGCAGAGTTTCATACTTTATGGAATTCTGATTCTAAAGCAAAAACTTAGAGAATTATAAACACCTCTTCCAAAATCCACTTTATTGCTTTTTTTGTGTATAAACAATGAAGGACAGGCTGCAAATTACTTTACCACTACCATATGCGTTTAGATAATTTAGTTACTTTCTGAAGTTGCAGTTTGGCACTGAGATGGAAAATGGGTTGAAAGTATTTTTTAATAGACATGAAAAACATGTAGCATTTGGCTGATATTTATTCGTGGGTTTTGAAATATAAATTAATTACAGATAAATGTTAATTTTTGCAAAACATAGTCATTCCATGGCTTCAAAAAGTCAGGAAAAAAAACTTGCTAGCTACAAAACACATTGTTGCTGTTGTTGGTTGGTTACCTTTGATTGCTCCATTTTAAACAGATATTACAAATGGCATATTTCCCCAGCATATTAAAGTCACATGAAGGAGCCCCCCAAATAAAACAAAATGAACAGAATTAGAAACATTCACACACAAACACACATGCGCACCCATGCAAGCAAGCAAGCAAACAAGCAAACACACAATTCTTTCCTTCTTTTAAGCAAAGAGAAACCATCAGTCTCCTAAACTTAACCCAGATGATAGCATGGGGATATTAGCACAGTGAAAAACATATAAGGATGCTTAATGGATAAGCAGTTAGAAATTGCTGTCCATTTTACTAGCCCATTAATACTGCTGAAGTGAATTTCACTGGCATCCATCGATATACAGTGATCCCTCGATTATCGCGAGGGTTCCGTTCCAAGACCCCTCGCGATAATCGATTTTTCGCGATATAGTGGTGTGGAAGTAAAAACACCATCTGTGCATGTGCGCCCTTTTTTTTTCCATGGCCGTGCATGCGCAGATGGTGGAGTTTGCGTGGGCGGTGGGGAAGACCCAGGGAAGGTTCCTTTGGCCGCCCAGCAGCTGATCTGCTCGGCAGCGCCGCAGCAGCGAGGAGCCGAAGATCGGGGTTTCCCCGCCGCCCACGCAAAGGGGAAACCCCGATCTTCGGCTCCTCGCTGCTGCGGCGCTGCCAAGCAGATCAGCTACTGGGCGGCCGAAGGAACCTTCCCTGGGTCTTCCCCACCGCCCACGCAAAGGGGAAACCCCGATCTTCGGCTCCTCGCTGCTGCCCGCCCGCCGCTCGCCCGCCCGCCGCCCGCCGCTCGAGAGCAAGAGGGGGAGAGATAGAGAAAGAGAGAGAAGGAAAGAAAGAGATGAGAGAGGGAGGAAGAGAGTGTGAGAGAGGAAGAAGCAAGATAGAGAAAGAGAGAGAGAAAGAAAGATGAGAAAGGAAGAGAGTGACGTCATCGGGTGGGAAAATATTTTTAATTAATATTTTTTGAAAAATCGCGATATAGCGTTTCACGAAGATCGAGATCGCGAAAATCGAGGGATCACTGTACATACAGCAATCCAGTAGTGGCAATTCCAAACACATTCTTAAGGTGCATTCAGAACATATTCACCATATTCTTACGACACATATTAACCTCAGTACTTTCAATGTTATTATCTTTTTGTTTTGTTTTGTCACCGACATATCATAGTATATGTTCTGATCTAAAACCCTTATCACTTCTTATTTAGCAAAACAGATTTAATGATCCTGAAGGCGCTGTGTAAAGGCAAAAATGAAGAATAATTCATAATGCAAACCTCCATTCCCTAGTATTTTCAACCACCATCTTACTATATTATTCCATTTTAGATGTAGCAATGAATAGTCTGTTTTCACTGTAAGTCAGTTAGCTACAAATAAACCAGTCAGACGAGCTAATGGGAATCATTGGCTACAATAAATGAAGTATCTGTTTGAGTTATGCGGTCTAACTGTTTATATCATTTATGTGAATCTAGATTAGTGGTTTTTTACTGTTGGCAATTTTAAGATATCTGAAGTTCGAAAACTAGAATTCCCCAGCCAGTATAGCTAAATTGCTAAGCTTGAGAAATATGAATCTAGATTGTTATCCTAGCTTAACTGCCTCTATTCATATATCTTGAAAGAGGTTAAAAATCCCTATGCAAGGGACAGCTTTGGATTGTAACACAATAAAGTCCATAACTGTATATGCAGTAACTTCTTCCTTTATTAGTTTGCTGGGAAATTTGTGTAGTTATTATTCAGTATGCAAGTATGTGTTGATAGAAATATATATTTGGCAAAGTCCTGCTCTGTATTGTAAATATATCCTATTTTATCATCAGAGTGGGATAAACTACCTACAACTAATATGGAGAAGTCACAGGACTATCAGTAGAGCTTTGTCGCAAATCTTTGGCCCCACTGTAGAATAGCATCACACTAAATAGAACATCCATCTGCTGTCAGTCGAACTTCCAAGCAGAATTATAACACATGTGCCGATGATGCTTCCTCTTGCAAAGGATACTTGGGCCAGTCATTTCTTATTTACAATTCTTTTTTTTTCTACCATAGTCTATGCAGTAGACACTTGTCAAGGCCTGCCGGTGACAATTTTTCAAATCCTGCCATCATATCTTCTGGCACATATGAAGTCTTGCTTTTGAAGAATAAGTGGCATCCTTCCAGATTTTACATGATAAGCCTTTGGCACAGTCACACCGCTGGAAAATCTCCAAGCCGTGGGAACCTTTCTTCCTCTGTTTGGTGCATACTTCTCCTTGGTGTAGCACAGGCTTGCAAATTTTGGTCCAAAAATGACGAGCACAACAAAACCCTTCTGTGCAATCGGAGGACCTTAAGCAAGGGTCTCCTTCATGACCTAGAAATAAAAAACCCAAATCTTTATCAGTTAGTAATAAATTAATAATAATAATATCTCCGGGACCGCCTTCTGCCGCACGAATCCCAGGGACCGGTTAGGTCCCACAGAGTTGGCCTTTCTCCGGGTCCCATCGACTAAGCAATGTCATTTGGCGGGACCCAGGAGAAGAGCCTTCTCTGTGGCAGCCCCGACCCTCTGGAACCAGCTCCCCCCAGATATCAGAGTTGCCCCCACCCTCCTTGCCTTTCGCAAGCTCCTTAAAACCCACCTCTGTTGTCAGGCATGGGGGAATTGAAATTTCCCTTATCCCTAGACTTATAGAATTTATACATGGTATGCTTGTATGTATGAGTGGTTCTTTAAATTGGGGTTTTTTAGATTATTTTTAATATTAGATTTGTTTACATTGTCTTTTCATTGTTGTTAGCCGCCCCTAGTCTTCGGAGACGGGCGGCATACAAATCTAATAAATAAATAAAATAGTAATCCTAAAAAGGGTAACCAAAGCAATTGGGTTGTTTTCCAAATATATTCTGATAAATATAAACTTGTTTGCAGTGTATCTGCTGTTCTTCCAGACCATTTAAAGAGAACATTAAAAAACCCCAAAAAGAAATGGTATAATTGGATGGAAAAGAAAATTAAAAAACTGATACAATGTTAAAGCACCTACAAATTTATTTGTTTGTTTGTTTGTTTGTTTGTTTGTTTGTTTGTTTGTTTGTTTATTTATTTATTTATTTATTTATCTATCTATCTATCTATCTATCTATCTATCTATCTATTTATTTATTTATTTATTTATTAGATTTGTATGCCGCCCCTCTCCGAAGACTCGGGGCAGCTAACAACAATAAGACAATGTGAACAAATCTAATATTAAAAATAATCTTAAAAACTCCAATTTAAAGAACCAATCATACATACAAGCATACCATGTATAAATTCTATAAGCCTAGGGGGAAGGGAACATTTCAATTCCCCCAAGCCTGACGACAGAGGTGGGTTTTAAGGAACTTGCGAAAGGCAAGGAGGGTGGGGGCAACTCTGATATCTGGGGGGAGCTGGTTCTAGAGCGTCGGGGCCGCCACAGAGAAGGCTCTTCCCCTGGGTCCCGCCAAACAGCATTTGTTTAGTTGACGGGACCCGGAGAAGGCCAACTCTGTGGAATTCCTGCGGCAGAAGGCGGTCCCGGAGATATAAGAATTATGTAAGCATAAGTAATCTGTGTGAACAATGTAAAGTTAAAGACTAATAGTAAGTAATTGAACAGATCAGACTCCAGTTCCCCATCCTCAAATAAGCTGTCAATGAAAAGAATCAAAATGTTAACACATGAATTTACTGCTTTTGCAAAAAAAAGAGTATTCTTCCCTTCTCAGGGAACCATGTTACAGATCATTTATAAATCAAGCTCTCTTACCTTTGGCATGTGTCAGCTTAGATTGTCCTTTCCCAAGATTTTGCCAGCCCAAATCTTTGGTGGGATAGTGATTATTTTTTTTATTGCGAGGCACTTCTAGAGCTGGAATATGGGCCGTGAGAATGCTCTCAGTCACTGGTATACAAATACCTAAATCAATGAATGAATCAAGTTAGAACTGGAAATACAACAGGCGATAACATAACCGGAATGCCACAAACAAAGAATCTATCCATTTGCATAAAGAAAGTGAATGCTCAAATTTATGAATGTTTGATGTCTTCCATGGCTGTCCTATAGAACTTTGGTTAATTTTATTATCAGCAAACTGCAGTTGGGGTACTGAGGCTGGTCTTTAGCAGGACTCTCCAGTTCACAACTAAGGTAATGTTTGGATTTAAGATGTCCATCAGTCATTAAGTTGAGAAAGTACAATTTGAAAGTAAGATTTGACAACCTGCAGGCAGTGGAGCTCATATATATATTATATATTTATTAGATTTGTATGCCTCCCCTCTCCATAGACTCGGGGCGGCTCACAACACGATAAAACAGTTCATAACAAATCTAATAATTTAAAATTTTAAAATATTTTTAAAACCCCATTATTAAGCAGACATACGTACAAACATACCATACATAAATTGTATAGACCCGGGGGAGGTATCTCAGTTCCTCCATGCCTGATGACAAAGGTGGGTTTTGAGGAGTTTACGAAAGGCAGGTAGGGTGGGGGCAGTTCTAATCTCTGGGGGGAGTTGGTTCCAGAGAGTCAGGGCCGTCACAGAGAAGGCTCTTCCCCTGGGTCCCGCCAAATGACATTGTTTAGTTGACGGGACCCGGAGAAGGCCCACTCTGTGGGACCTAATCGGTCGCTGGGATTCGTGCTGCAGAAGGCGGTCTCGGAGATATTCTAGTCCGATGCCATGAAGGGCTTTATAGGTCATGACCAACACTGCATCTGTCCAATCTCACTCTGCAATGCCCAGAGCTCTCATGCAATTGATATAATTGCAGCGTTGAGCCCATTTTTGGTTTGGAAAGCAAAAGAACAAAATGAAAGTACTACGCATATTTCAAGACACCAGTCTATGGTCTGCTAGTGTTACTTTTAAAAGCAATTCTGTCTTATCACAATATATTTAATTAGATTAAATCCAAATTTCAGTAGAAACCATTCCATAGGAAATTAAATATTGCTAAATATTAATGACCGACAATAGTTAATATATTAACTATATATACAGTGGTACCTCTTCTTACAAATGCCTCTACTAATGAACTTTTTGAGATATGAACCTGCTGTTTAAGATTTGTTTGCCTCTTCTTCCAAACTACTTTCACCTTATGAACCCGAGGCGCCACCGCTGGGATGTTCCGCCTCCGGACTTCCATTGCCAGCCAAACCGCTGGGATTCCCCTGAGCCTCCCCTTGCTAGGAATCCCCACCTCCGGACTTCCGTTGCCAACCAAAACACCCATTCTTGCATTGCTGGGATTCCCCTGAGCCTCCCCTCACTGGGAAACCCCACCTCCGGACTTCTGTTGCCAGCCGAAGCACCCGTTCTTGCGTTGCTGGGATTTCCTTGAGGCTCCCCTTGCTGGGATTCCCTTCATTTTTGCCGGTGCTGCTTTGAATCGACATTGCTTGGCGGACGGGACCTGGGGAAAGCCGACTCTGTGGGCCCTTACAGGCCGCAGCGAGGTATGAGGGAGGAGGTGATCCCGTAAATAGAGGCATTTAGGACTTTAGATTGTTTTTCTCTTATTCTAAAATGACCGTTGATCCCTCCAAAATGAATCCTCTTTTTACTTGAAGAACAAATATGAGAATCAAGTACTAAAATATTTTACACTATTCATGTTTTTTTTTAAAAAAATTAAAAGTCATGTAAATACCATTATTACAGCGGTTTCCAGGACAACACATGCCATCTCTGTGGCAACGCTTCTTCTTCCTTCTACAAACCATGCAGGCAGATGTAGCTTGGTGGGGACTGTGACAGTATTTCCCAACTTCACATTCTTTGTCATTAGTGCAAGGATAAACCTGTGGGTAGTTATAAATAAAAGTGTCAACAACACTATAAAAGTCAAAACAAGTGATAAGGCAGGCAGAGTCTTCAGAGAGGGGCGGCATACAAATCTAATAAATAATAATAATAATAATAATAATAATAATAATAATAATAATAATAATAATTGTTCTGCCGGCGTGTCGCAACCGCCCGTAATTACAGGGTAATTAGTCCAGAAAGACACACACCACACAATAGAAGGAAAACCCCAAAGTCTTTATCAACAGAAAAACAGAAACAGCTCCCTTTTTAAATGTCAAAGGGATTTTCTGGTACACGCAAGGCACAGGTTAAATGCAATCCAATTTCTCACCCAATAACTAGGAATTTGAGTCCAATTCTAAAGTCCAGAAAGTCCACACACAATCCTGAACGGCAAAAACCATGATCTTGATGAAACTATGAATCAGATAAACTGCCATGAGGCTAAACCAGCAGGCTGCTCTTTTATCTGTAGCACTAATTACAGCAGCCCCGCCCAACCACAGGTGGCCTCACTTATCTCCTGTAATAATCCTTCAGTTGTTCTCTCCTATACATCACTCTACGCATGATTGGATGTGTCATTAATTCTTGTTCAGAATCCAGGGATGATAAGGATGATTGATCTCCTCCTGGGCTGTCTGCCAAACTCCCCTCTTCCAAGTAACCCCCACCTTCTTCTTCTTCTGAGGAAACTTCACTATCTGACTCTGTCGGCAATAAAATAGGCCTATGACATGTTGATGTTTCCCCTGCATCAACCTTGGGGTAGGAGTTGGGCCAGAGCCAACCACCACCACCACCACCACAACAACAACAACAAATAATAATAATAATAATAATAATAATAATAATAATAATAATAATAATAATAATAATCATCATCATCGTTTTCAGATACCAACTTAAAGGTTTTTTATACTTTCAGTATACACTGATACTAAAATACCCAGATTTATGATTTTCCAAAGATTATTTGTCATAACTGATAGCACATAAATTATATTGTCTTGTGTATTAAGGACCATCACAGAGGTAAGATCAAGAAGTAAATTTTGATGGATCATTTTTATATGATGCTAAAAATAGGCATCGTGTGACTTTTTTCTTTTATGATTTAGATGAGCAGACTTTTGAAATTTAGATATTGAGATATTGATAATAGTTTCTCCAACTGAAATAATCAATCAAACAAACAAAAAAGAAATTCAAATTTTCCCATAGCAAAATAGGAAAATTAACGTGATTCATGAATGGTCCTTTGGTTAAAAGTGAATCTCTGCATTCATCATCAGTTAAGCTGCAGGATTTACCTTCTTTGGGATCTGAGGAGAAAAATGCATATAAATACTCCTCCATAAACCTTTCCTTCTCTAAGAAGCCATGATTTTACAAAAACTCCCACCACACGTACACTCACACAAAACACCCTACAGTTAAAACAATTGAGGAAATTTATTGCATCTCCTTTGATAAAAATTTGGCACGAGAGCCATTTTGCTTTCAAAATCCCACTAGGGCACTTCTTAATGTAAAACAGCAGAAAAATTACAAGGGAGTGTAAAAGATAGAAATATTGCAGATAAATAGACATGCCTATCTGTAGATTAGTTTGTTTTTTTAGAAAATCTGTTAGGAGACAAAAAGAAAAATCTTATCTTTCAATTCCAAAAAAATTATGTGCCTTATCTAGATGGGGTGGATTTTGTCTGTGTTCCAAGCATCTGTCAATTGATGCTGAATTTAATTGAGTCAGCTGCTATTTGGGGCTGTTTCAAATGTCTTCAAATAAATTAATTTCTGACAATTTTTTTGGTATCTTTACATAAGTACAGACCATAAATTGTTTGATAAGGAAGCACCTTTCTTAAAAAAGTTGTTGAGAGGATGTCCTACTATCATCAAGAGTTATATTTTCCATTAGACTTTATTTTCTCAGTATGATGTCACTTTCGTCCACTGCTTTTTCATAAAATGTCAAATAAGCCCAAAGTATCATGTTACTCCCTAAATACTTTACAGTGAACTATGGGAAAGTGCAAACTTCTTTTTACAATGCAAAGAGGCTTTGATCCACCTGGGTTGATGTCAAAAAAGCCAAAAATCAATCTAGTTTGTAAAAAATGAAATCCTGGACATTTTTCCCCATGATTAACATAGAAACATAGAAATCTGACCGCAGAAAAAGACCTCATGGTCCATCTAGTCTGCCTTTATACTATTTTCTGTATTTTATCTTAGGATGGATATATGTTTATACACATGTGAACAGTTAATTCTTTTTATGAGATAGAAAATAATCACAAAGAGCTAGTGCGTTATAAAATGTAAAGACCACTGGGGACATAAGTTAATATATTAATTCAGTGAAAATGACCTGATGATCTCAGTTTTGCCTCTAGTGGATATCTCTTCCAGTCGTAAGATTTCATTGCTCCTCCTGATGATCTGCAGTTATTTCCTGCTTTTATTATATGGAAATAACATTTTTTGTGAGTCAGTACTGAATGGAAACTATTATGGTTCACTTAACTCTAATAGCAGTATGTGAAAATTATTTTGCCCATAGGTGTTTTCAAAATCTAACTTCAAAGGACAAGCAAAATAAAAACAGATAAGAGATTACTATATTCAACCAGATATCAAAAATTAGCAAACTAAAACTCATATTCTTTGTATTCAGTTCCTGCCTAACTCTTATATCTTTAATTCAATTCAAATTTATTAGATTTGTATGCCGGCCCTCTCCGAAGACTCAGGGCGGATCACAACAGTAATAAAAACAGTATAACAATGGAACAAATCTAATAATAAAATATATAAAAACCTCAACAATTAAAAACCATACAGCACATACACATCGAACATGAAATATAATAAGCCTGGGGGAGATGTCTTAGTTCCCCCATGCCTGGCGATATAGGTGGGTCTTAAGTAACTTGCGAAAGACAAGGAGGGTGGGGGCCGTTCTAATCTCCGGGGGAAGTTGATTCCAGAGGACCGGGGCCACCACAGAGAAGGCTCTTCCCCTGGGGCCCGTCAAATGACATTGTTTGGTCGACGGGACCCGGAGAAGGCCAACTCTATGGAACCTTATTGGCCGCTGGGATTCGTGCGGTAGAATTTGCAGATTGTCAAAATCTATTGAACCACGTTTTATAGTCTGAAGCCATGACTGTCTTATGATTTGTAGTATGCCCTACTATTTTCTACTTAGGATCAGTGGTATTTCCTACCTGAACACACTTGTAAGTGGATCACAAGCTTCCTAACAGACAGGAAGCAGTAGGTGAAGCTAAGCAAAATCACATCAGATACCTGTACAATTAGCACAGGAGCTCCCCAAGGCTGTGTGCTCTCACCACTTCTCTCTATATACCAATGACTGCATCTCAAACGATCCATATGTTAAACTACAGATGATACAACAGTGATTGGTCCCATTTGAAACTCATACAGATGGGAGGTTGAACAACTAGCCTTGTGATGCAACCAGAACAATCTAGAACGAAACACACTCAAAACCGTAAAAATGGTGGCAGACTTTAGGAGTAAACTTCCCATTTATCAACTTTTACACCTCTATAACTGTCTGGTTTGTTTCAGAGAGTCAGTCACATACTTCAAAACTGGAGAAAAAGGAGGACAGAAGGGAAAGGGGGGACGTGATTGAAACATTTAAATATATTAAAGGGTTAAATAAGGCTCAGGAGGGAAGTGTTTTTTAATAGGAAAGTGAATACAAGAACAAGGGGTGTACAATTTGAAGTTAGTTGGGGGAAAGATTAGAAGTAACGTGAGAAAATATTATTTGACTGAAAGAGTAGTAGATGCTTGGAACAAACTTCCAACAGACGTGGTTGGTAAATCCACAGTAACTGAATGTAAACATGCCTGAGATAAACTTATATCCATCCTAAGATAAAATACAGGAAATAGTATAAGGGCAGACTAATGGACCATGAGGTCTTTTTCTGCCATCAATCTTCTATTTTTCTATGTTTCTAAAAAACAATTGCTGCCAACCTGCCTTCCATTTGTATACTGCACAAGTCAAAAAGAGGACCGTGAAAATATTTACTGACTCCTTGCATCTTGGACATACAGTAAATTGTTTTAACTCCTACCTTCAAAATAATGTTATAGAATACTGCACACCAAGACAACTAGGCACAAGAACAGTTTTTTCCCTAACACCATCACTCTTCTAAACAAATAATTAGCTTACCACTGTCAAACTATTCACTAAGGCTGCATTATATTACTAATAGTTTTTCTCATCATTCCACCCATCTCCTCCCACTTACGATAGTGTGCTGTAACTTGTTGCTTTATTCATTCATTCATTCATTCATTCATTCATTCATTCATTCATTCATTCATTTATTTATTGGATTTGTATGCTGCCCCTCTCCGTAGACTCGGGGTGGCTAACAACAGTAATAAGAAACATCATGTAAATCCAATATTAAAAACAACTAAAAACCCTTATTATAAAACTAAACATCCATACAAACAAACATACCATGTATAAATCCTTACAATTTATATTAATATTGATTGCTTCCTGATTGCTTATTTGTACCCTATGACAATCATTAAGTGTTGTACCCTCTTGATTCTTGACAAATATATATTTTCTTTTATGTACACTGAGAGCATATGCACCAAGACAAATTCTTTGTGTGACCGATCACACTTGGCCAATAAAGAATTCTATTCTATTCTATTCTATTCTATTCTATTGCAACTTTTCATCTAAAAAATAAATTAGCCACAGAGAGTTTTTAGGACAGGGGTGGAACCAGTGGCAAGTCAATCCCTACTGGTCTTTTTCAACCCTTTAGGGGATTTTGGTTCTTCAATGAGACATTCTTTGCATAGCTAGCAGAACCCATTGGGATCTATCCAAGGTCCTGATCATTGCTCAATGCAATCAGATGTGACTAGATCTTTTCACTTGGCCAATGCTTTTTAGAATTTCTATTTTCTCAATTGTCTCCATTATATTGCCTTCATCTCATCTGCAGACAGTGAGTAAATCTTTTTTTTTCAAGATGTAGGAGCTTTAAAGAGTTGTGTCTGACTCTTGGAGGATGGTGTTCATCTACATTTCTTAGCTGAGGGAAACAGGATGGTACCAAAGTTATTTCCGTGGTTCTCTGGCCAGCATGATTATGTGCCAAAACACACACAATTCTGTTACCTTTTCACTGAAGTAATGCCTATTTATCTACCCACATTTGCACGCTTTCAAACTGCTATGTGGATAGGAGATGGAGCACATAACAGGGGTTCATCCCATTGCTCAGTGCTTGGGTCTCAGGTGATAGTTACGTGCTTTAGAAAAGCTTAAAGGAAGTCATTGACTTGAAAGAGAGCAGAATAGGGTTAGTAGCAGCAAATTTTATGTTGATATAGATTTTTGATTATTCGAGTGGAGAGTGTTTTAACTCAACAATAAGGAAAGATCATATTGAAATGTTATGCAGTTCTGTTTTTCTTAAATGATCTAGCCCTCCTACCTCCCCAAAAAACTCAATTGGCCAAAGGCTCAGTTCTTTGTTTCTTTTCATGTAGAAGTCACATACCGTCTATGGTTAATTCTGGGAATAAGTCACCATTCAATTGGAACAATCAACCTCTTGTTGTTTTCAAGCAGGGGCTTGAAACTCAAATACTTTGGCCACCAAATGAAAAGGAAGGACTCACTGGAGAAGAGCCTAATGATGGAAAGATTGAGGGCAAAAGAAGGGGATGGCAGAAAATGAAGTGGCTGGATGGAGTCACTAAAGCAGAAGGCATGAGCTTAAATAGACTCCAGAGGATGGTAAAAGACTCCAGTTCCTCAGCCAGCATGTTGAAATCCACATATCTTGCCAAGATCAAGAAACAATGCTCTGAACATACCAAACTCTTTTCTACATAATAGAGTGTAGAAGCAAAAACTCGTGCACAGCAATTTTCTTTGTAACAGACTACATTCTACATACACTATTTCTAACTAGCATTTATGCAACATTCTTTCTTATTTTTAACCATATCACACCAAGGTACATAAATGCATTTACTTTCTCGTGATTTATGTACAATTTATATTCCATTACTCTGCCAAACATATGAATCAATATATGAACATTCATCCATCTATCTTTCTGGACCAAACTGATTGACTGGTTCCTAGAAAAAAGAAACTCACATATTTTGGACCTATGGTAGCAGCATATGAGAGAAAACAATAGTCCAGTGCAAATTATTATTATTATTATTATTATTATTATTATTATTATTATTATTTGTTGTGGTTAGCTCTGGCCCAGCTCCTGCCCCAAGGACTGTGGAAGTGGGGGAGACATCCAAATGCTGCAGGCCTGTTTTGCCCCCGGTGGAATCTGATGATGAAGGCTCCTCTGACCAAGAAGACATGAGTGACAGGGAGGAGGAGAATGTGGCAGACAGCTCAGAAGGAGATCAATTATCTAGCTCCTCCTTGGATTCAGAACAAGAGTTAATGATACAGCCACGCATGCGGAGAGCGATGCATAGGCAGCAACAACAACTGAGAGATTATTATCAAAGAAAATGAGGCCACCTGTGGTTGGGTGGGGCTGTGGTCATTAGTGAAGCTGCTATAAATAGCAGCCTGTGGGTTTGGCCATTGTGGAGGATTATCTGATCGTTGTGTTTCGTGACTGCTTTACTGACTTTGACCTTTTGTGTGCTGATTTTTCCCCCGCTTTGAAACTAAACCAGCGCAAAGTGTGTTTCACTTTGTGAAAGAAGAAGGACTGTGAATTGCCTCACAGCTGCAATCTAAGTATCACAGAACTGATAAGGGACTTGTACAAATTACCAGTTTGTTTGGAGACGAGTGCTCTTTGCTATACCAAAAGAGGGCTTGGTTTAAGTGAATTTTCATTATAAAGAACATTGTTTTGAATATTCAAACGTGTGTGTGTCTGAAATTTGTACCTGTGAATTTTTGGGAGGATTCTACCAGAGAGTCCGACAGAACACTGCCAAACATATGAATCAATATATGAACATTTAGATCCATCTATCTTTCTGGACCAAACTGATTGACTGGTTCCTATGGTATCAGCATATGAGAGAAAATAATAGTCCAGTGCAAATTGAAGGAAAGGGGCATGGATGAGGTGAATAGAATGGATCAAAAGACTATTTGAAAATCCCTAGAAGACCTACAAGTTACAGTATGCCTATATTCACACATTTATCAGTAATAAAACTAAATTTGATGACATTTAACTGACTCTAATGACTGAAAATTAAATCTAAGTTCAAACTCCTGGGCTTTAGGCTTATCAATTTTTTGTTCCATTTAATTGTGTCCCAGAATTATAGTAGCCTGCTTTAAACTCTAAAGATGGAATTAAAGTACAATATTCCATAGCTTTCCATAAATGTTTGCCTGAAGGATATTATGAGCTTGCTCACCGTTATGAAATATAATTGTATTATTAAAAAAGTCATGACATAATTATTATGAAACTATTACAGTAAAGTACACATTAATTAAATAAATAGATTTTTTTTAAAAAATTATTATGATATTGTTTTAGTTTTTTATTGCTAATTCTAAGGAGACTTTAGGGTAGACAATTCAAATTCATTGAATGAAATTAAAAGCAAAATGTGTTTGAATATAATTGATGAGTCATTATGACCTCCACTACAATTTCCTTTTCAATACACTTCAGCATTTGTGTTGTCTAATTTTACAATAGTCCTTTGATCTGCTTCAATATCCTGACTTTCTTGAAAAAAACCCACATTTTCTTTTTTTAAAAAAATCATGTAGGAACTTCATCTTTTCACTTGGATGTCTTAAAAAGTAGTCAATAGTTAATTTTTGTTGTTGTTCCTTTTGTTTCAAAACACTAAATCCTCTGGGTTTGGCATAGCATCAGTCTAAAAGTTGCTTCTTTGTAGAATAAATATTCCTTAAAAGTTTTTTTTTCACATTGGTCATCCTTTCCTTCTTGTTAAGCGGGTGGCCCTATTGTCCAAGCAGTCCATTGTGTGTTCGACCCTCAAAGATGCCTCCAAGAATTTGGCAGAACATTTCTTTGCTGTTTTCTTTAAAACTTGACGGGAGGGGGGACATTGTGCTGTAATTCCATCCACATGTGAGGGTTACAAGGAAACTTTAATAGGATACAAACCATATCTGACAATAAAATCAAGGGTGTTAAAATTAGGCATCTTCTTTGAAGCTTCCTTCACACTATAACCTGACATCTATTTTTAAGTTGTTTTAAGAGTTTTCTGAGAGTCTGGTCAAGAATAAAAAGCACGGTTAAAAATGGTCCCTATAGAAGAATGAACATTGTTTGTTCATCATTAGTATTCAAACTATGCCTTCTTCACAAGCATATTAACATTCATAGTCCATGAGAGGTCCTCCGAGATATAAGTGCCCAGTGTAAAAAGGGAAAAGGCAATATTTTGTTGTTTCTGAGGACAACACCCCCACAGGAAGGAACCACAATGCTGTATATGGCAATGATGCCTAGAACAAAACCAAATATTGGGGAATGGGGCAGAACCAAAATTGGTTGCTTAGTATTTATCTTATTAATTCTCATCCTTATCCTTCTCTTCTTTGGTGCTAGAATAGGCTAGAGCAGTGATTTTCAACCTTTTTTGAGCCGCAGCACATTTTTTACATTTACGAAACCCTGGGGCACATTGAGCAGGGGGGGCGCTAAAAAAGTTTGGACAAAAAAATTCTCTCTCTCTCTTCTTCCCCTTCACTCTGTTTCTTTCTCCCTCCCTCTTTCTCTCCCTTCCTTCCTCTTTCTCTCTCTCTATCCCTCTTTCTTTCTCTTCCTTCCTTCCTCTCTTTTTTGCTCTCTTTCTCTCTCCCTCCCTCCCTGCCTCCCTCTCTTGCTCTCTCTCTCTTTCTCTTTCTCTTTCTCTTTCTTTCTCTTGTTTTCTCTCTCTCTCTCTTTCTCTCTCTTTCTTTCTCTCTCTTGCTTTCTTTCTCTCTTTCTTTCTTTCTCTCTTTCTTTCTTTCTCTCTGAGCTTCGCGGCACACCTGACCATGTCTCGCGGCACACTAGTGTGCCATGGCACACTGGTTGAAAAACACTGGGCTAGAGAACTAACCTCTTTTCAAAATTAGACTTGAGGCTGCATTTTTGGCTTGTTAATTAAAGAATGCAATCTTATTTTCTTAGCACCATTGTGCAAATCTGATGTCAGCGTTCCAAGTAATGGATCCATAAAAAACAAAACTCCTATTCATGTTGTCTCTGATACTCATTAGGACCGATCTGAAGCTAAAATAAGATGCTATATTTTGTGCACAAAGCTAGAACAAAATTTGCAGCTGGCAAATGACTTTTTCTTTACATTGGTAAAGGAACAGCATTTTCAAGTAAACTAGTTCAAGGACTGCAGGGCAAATGCAGTGGTCCATAACACTTTGTTGCCACCTTTGAGCATCTACATCTTGAGCCAATACATTCTGTCTAATAATAAAGCCTATTTATTATACTCCACTCTATTCCTCTGCTCCCAACAGAATACCTTATTCCACCAGACTTGAAATTTTGGGCTTAGAAAACCTAGAGCTATGTCACCTTCAATCTGATCTAAATGTAGTTCGTAAAATCATCTACCACAATGTTCCAACGGTAAATGAATACTTCAACTCCAATTGCAACAACACATATGCACAAAATTGATCCAAACTAAATGTAAACCACTCGAAACTCGACTGCAAAAAACATGACTTCAGCAACAGAGTGATCAATGCATCAGATTACCTCAGGGACCGCCTTCTGCCGCACGAATCCCAGCGACCAGTTAGGTCTCACAGAGTGGGCCTTCTCCGGGTCCCATCAACTAAACAATGTCGCTTGGCGGGACCCAGGGGAAGAGCCTTCTCTGTGGCAGCCCCAGCCCTCTGGAACCAACTCCCCCCAGAGATTAGAATTTCCCCCACCCTCCTTGCCTTTCGTAAACTACTTAAAACCCACCTCTGCCGCCAGGCATGGGGGAATTAAGATTTCTTCTCCCCCTAGGCCGTTACAATGGTATGCATGGTATGTTTTATGTGTGTTTGGTTTTCTATATTAAGGGGTTTTAATTTGCTTTTAGTATTGGATTATTATTGTATATTGTCTATGATTGCTGT
The DNA here is from genome assembly GCF_031021105.1 of Erythrolamprus reginae. Taxonomy (NCBI): domain Eukaryota; kingdom Metazoa; phylum Chordata; class Lepidosauria; order Squamata; family Dipsadidae; genus Erythrolamprus; species Erythrolamprus reginae. The sequence continues at coordinate 77,583,400 of NC_091956.1, read as the reverse complement.
TAGCCGCCCCAAGTTTTCGGAGAGGGGCGGCATATAAATCCAATAAAACTTGAAACTACCTACTCTGTGGTTTCTTTTCCCCCAAACCCCCAAAACTTTAAACCTCACCCACTCCTAAGAGGCGTGCATAAGCGCACCATCGTGCCTACCGCCCCTGTCCTATTGTCCTATTGTCCAAACTTACTTATACCTACTTTGCCTTTGTTTATGTTTATACCATACCTATTATCTTGTACATATTTTGACAAATAAATAAGTAAAATACATTTCCAAATATTCAACCTTTACTTAATCCCTTGAAACTTCCTGGTTTTATGCTCTTCTATATATTTGCTTTTTAATTTCAGTCATACTGTAGATGTAAAAGTACCAGTGAGCTTAAAGTTTAAAAAAAATCTACATTAAAGTGTAGATGCCTCTGCATGGACATATTCAGTTAAAGGATCTTTCTAGATAATTAATTTCATTGTTAAAATGCCCCCCAGTCAAGCTGTAAATTGTCTATTTTACAACAAATATTCCTGATTCCAAATTGGAGTAAAATCGTGTCATGGTTGTCTTGATTTTACATTCTTGTTTTAATGCCACATTAGTTATCCAAATTTCTTTGATTAAAGTGGGATTGAATCAAAATTGAAAAATGGACCCATGGATGGATGGAAGGAGCTAAATTTTAGCAACTGATCTTGAAAGTTTCCATTGCTATAGAATGAGTATTTAGTGGTTATATTTAATGCAGCATTAAATAAACGACAATATCTAATTTATTCTTATCTTGGTTGTAACACTTAGTGCTATAGCATTGTTGCCCAACAAGGTTTTAACTTTCCTAGGACAAGTTCATACTGTATAGGAAACAAGGAAATATCCCTTCTATTCTTCATTGCAGCATACTTTTTCAAGTTTTCAACCAAAAAAGAGGTCATGGCGATTCCTGCTTTAGAAAGAGCTTATGTAAAAGAGAATTGGTGAACATGCAATTGTTTATCGCTTTAAAGCCACATGACCTCTGGATAAATCCTTTTTTCCATTCTTGCTCTATATATTAAATAGAGATTAGGCTTGATTTCATCATCATCTAAAACATATGTATTTGGAAGCGATTCCCATTGACTTCAATGGGTATTTTCCTTTCATATAAGTGGGGTGAGAATCACAGCTGTGGGGTGGGGGAATTCATTTCATTTCCTTCTCTCTGTTCCAAGCCATTTTCTGTAATTTCTTTTTTGGCCTTTTATGAGCTACCAAATTACATATGACCAAATGTACCTATTTAGTGAAAATGGGTTCCATTAGTTTGTAACTTTAGCCAAACATTGTTTTCGTTTGAAGGGAGATAATGGGGAACAGGTGGAGATGTTTAGCATCAGGCTGCTGTTTCTAAAATTACATATATTTTGGGACTTGCCAGCGATTTCTAAAAGCTGTCAGAAGAGCTCAAGAACAAGTATGTTCCAGAACACATTCCATACACAAAACTCTTTTTAAAAAATCAGGTGAAAGAGCAAACATCTAGTTGACTGGTAAAAATGAGTTTAAAGCCATCCTATTAAAGGTCAGGGCTTCTTTCTCTACCCCAAATTAACTTGGCTTTTAGGTATGCAGAAGAATAAGGCTACTAACTTCTTGGAGAGGAATTACACAAACAGGTATTTTAGCTTCTTCCAGTGCATGCAAAATCTTTACTCCTCCAAGCTGCCCCTCCCTTTTCTTTCTTCAAAAAAGGGGGGGAAAAGAAACCCCTTCATCCCAGCAGCAGCTGCTTGGGTTCGTAAGGTGAAAATAGTTCGGAAGAAGAGGCAAAAAAATCTTATACACCGGGTTCGTATCTTGAAAAGTTCATTAGAAGAGGCGTTCGTAAGATGAGGTACCACTGTACTAGTCCGATCTTAAATTAAGGACAAACAAGATGTTGACCATGATTAAAATCTATGTCATGGGGTGCAATTTGCTGTGTCATGTTGCCGTCACATGATGTATTGTGACATTTTTTTCCTTCGTGGAGGTGAAGTGGGCATGACACATTTGGCCCATGGCCCACCAGTTTGACCCCCTGATCTATATCATCCACCCGCCAGTCACTCTGATTTTTAGTTCAACGTTCTCATGTAAAATCATGTCAGAGTTTAGCATTCCCATTTGAGACTATTATTTTGTAAAGTTTCAATCATTTTTCATTTAAAGTTTTGGTATCTGTAATTTCGGAAATGACATTCAGAACCTGAAAAATTATTGATTCCCAATCTAGTTACAAGTATGGTTTTAGGACATGACCCCAACAAACAAATTAGTTTGCTTGCTTTCTAAGAAAGAGACTTTTTTTTTCATTGTGATCTGTCCTGCTGTGGGGTTGAGAATTCCTGTTTAAATTATATTTAAATATATTCTTTCTTTCTTTCTTTCTTTCTTTCTTTCTTTCTTTCTTTCTTTCTTGACTGACTGACTGACTGACTGATTGATTGGATTTGTATGCCGCCCCTCTCCGTAGACTCAGGGCGGCTAACAACAATAGTACAAAACATTTGATTTGAAGAATTATCTGATCCAAATCAACTTGAAGGCAAAGACACCTAAAGGAAAATGTTGACAAACAGATACTTTCTTCAACGTTTAAGACACAGGTACCAGACCACAGACTTCATCGCTTTATTGATGTCTTAATTTTGTATTGAAATTACACTGATCCTTTCTAATCCTGTAGTATAGATATTAAAAATATGTAACCCTTCCTTGGCACAGAGCTGAAGGGATTGGATTCTGTAGCCTAGAGGTTAATTCTCTGCCTTAAAAGGCAAAGGCTGCAAGTTCAAGTCCCAGTGAGGGTATGGCTAGCCGATGAGGCCAGAACAAGGTCGAAATAGATCTATCCTAGTCTCCCTTAATTTTTAAATTCAGCAAAAACATGTGACAGACACACACACACGCACACACATCTCAATCACAGCAGTTTGATTGCAGTTTGTAAGTGGCCATTTGATTCTCGTCTCAATATTCCAATTTGATGTCCTTACAATTTTCTACATATCTTCCTCTTTCTATAACTAGAGAAATCCAGTAATAAAAGCTAGCAACATTTCTCCTCCTTTTATTCCTCTGAGATTTCATGTCACATCAGACCTTCTTTTAGGCTTCCTTATCAATAGTATTATCACTATCATTTCAAAATCATTTTGTGCAATCTTTCTAAAAGTTGGCCATAAAGTCTTGGATTAGAAATTCTGGAATTATTCATTTGAAATATTCTGCACTGAAGACAGCAGTTGTAGTGTAGGGTGGGTTATTTTCTCAAGATGCATAGGCTATTTTAAAACAATTATCTTCAAAATAATGGGGAAAAAACCCACCCTAAACTAATATAATTCCTTACCTCAGCCAATAAAATATACATGAAATGAACTACTTGAAACAATGTAAGCATACAGCAGCCTAGCACTTTTACTAATATTATTATTATTATTATTATTATTATTATTATTATTATTATTATTATTTATTGGATTTGTATGCCGCCCCTCTCCGCAGACTCGGGGCGGCTAACAACAGCAGTAAAACAGTACAACAAAATCCAATACTTAAAAAAAACAGTTAAAAACCCATTATATAAAAAACCAATCATACATACAAACATACCATACATAAAATTGTGAAGGCCTAGGGGGAAGGTGTATCTTAGTTCCCCCATGCCTGGCGGCAGAGGTGGGTTTTAAGCAGCTTACGAAAGGCAAGGAGGGTGGGGGCAATTCTAATCTCTGGGGGGAGTTGGTTCCAGAGGGCCGGGGCCGCCACAGAGAAGGCTCTTCCTCTGGGTCCTGCCAAGCGACATTGTTTGGTTGACGGGACCCGGAGAAGACCCACTCTGTGGGACCTAACTGGTCGCTGGGATTCGTGCGGCAGATGTCGGTCCCTGAGATATTCTGGCCCTGTGCCATGAAGGGCTTTATAGGTCATAACCAACACTTTGAATTGTGACCAGAAACTGATCGGCAACCAATGCAGACTGCGGAGTGTTGGAGTAACATGGGCATATTTGGGACAGCCCACGATTGCTCTCGCAGCTGCATTCTGCACGATTTGAAATTTCCGAACACTTTTCAAAGGTAGCCCCATGTAGAGAGGTTGATTTTAATTAGTAAATAATTCCCACTTTTATTTCCTTCTCAAACTATATCATCGACTTCCATATAAGTCGCCGAGTCCACGGAGAGGGGCGGCATACAAATCTAAATAATAAATAAATAAATAATATTTAACATTGTGCCACATAGTGTAACAAGGATATTACTAGGGCTATTATGTTAGAATTATGTGACCATGATGTTCCAAATATCCATGATAAGTCAGAACAATTCTGTACACTATATATGCTGAAGATGCTACAAAAATCTACACATTCCAGTTTACGGTCCCATATAATTTAATGTTAATATAAAAGGCTAAATTAAGAACCTAGAAAGGCTATTTTCATATCTAGACCTATGTGATCTATATGAGCCTTCCCCCCAGCTTGCTTGCATATTCATGAAAGTTAAAAAAATATACAACAGGTCCAATTGCCCCTTCTCTTTGAATAAGCTATGGTGTATAGAGAAACGAAGACCTGATTTTGACCTATCCACATGTCTGCAAATAATGTTCTTTACATATTTATGTTCCGTATTTATTATCACTGAAATATCCACCCTCTCCTCCAGGACATCCTTATTTATTCTGGCTAATATCCAGCCTTTAGAATTCCATAGTCATTACAGAATCAGGGTTAGCCAAGTTAGCAGAGTGAAAAAGAGTGAAAGACGTATGTTGAAAATTGATTATAAAAATAATTATCTAGCATAAATCTATCCAGCCTGAGGAAAGGATAATTATCTTAATTATAAATTCTCATTGGCCCCATTTCTGTATCATTTTACAAATAGGGCCAAAAATATATTGCATGAAAATCCACACATGTTATGAACATTATAGGTGTGTGTATATGTGTGGTTTATTACTCCAATCACATTGGACACAAGTTGTCTCCCCAAAAAATGAAATGAAAGGAAATAAAACAATTTGAAAGGAAATATCTATGAGACTTAAGCAAATTTGTGGAGGGGAAAAAAAGGATGACTTGTTTGGTAAAATTGCTCTGAAATTTTCAAGCATGAAAATTATCAGTAGTATAATATTACTAGTATTAACTAGTAAATAAATACATACATTAATATTACATTAAATATTAACAATTTAATAATCATCATCAATATGAATATATTAGCATGGGTTGTTTCTTTTATTTTGGGGGGAAGCTCTGCTTGTTTATTTATTTATTTATTTTGTCCAATTGAAGAGAAAGATATGTAATAATATAAGTAAAGAAAAGAATAGAAGATAAGATATAAAAGTATAGGTGGACATATTTGAAAGGAAGAAAAGATAAATGAGATAAGGAGAGACAATTGGACAGGGGACAGAAGGCACACTGGTGCACTTATGCACGCCCCTTACTGACCTCTAAGGAACCTGAAGAGGTCAATCATGGATAGTCTAAGGGAAAAATGTTGGGGGTTAGGGGTTGACACTACTGAGTCAGGTAATGAGTTCCACGCTTCGACAACTCGGTTGCTGAAGTCATATTTTTTACAGTCAAGTTTGGAGCGGTTAATATTAAGTTTGAATCTGTTGCGTGCTCTTGTGTTGTTGTGGTTGAAGCTGAAGTAGTCATTGACAGGTAGAACGTTTCAGCATATGATCTTGTGGGCAATACTTAGATCGTGTTTTAGGCGACATAGTTCTAAACTTTCTAGACCTGTTCTGAAATGAAATTGTAGAATAGATGGAAACAAAGGATGAAGAAACAATGAAAGAAGCAGTACAAGTTGATTTTTTTCCTGGGAATGTTATATTTAATTTTCTTTATGTCTTTTAGTTATGTTTCCTTTTACAAATGTAATACAGTATCTTTTAAATTAGAATCTTGTGATTAAGAGCATTTGTTTCCAATGTGATTTATTCCAAGTGGGGTGTTTTGTTTAATCTTTGACAATTCAATCTTCTGAAAGGAGAGGAAAATCCTTCTGTTGACAGAAGAACAGACATTTGATGACAATGAATTATGAATGCAATCAGCTTAATTCACCAAGTTGAAGCCCTACTAGGCTGGTATCAGTGGGCAGTCAAGCTTGGGGTCTGCAAACATTCTCAAGAAATGGTTGATAAGAAATGGAGGTGAGCTTAGAAGGAATCACAACTAGTTTATTTTGAATTACTTTAGTCAGCTCCCAACCTATGAAATGTGCTTCTTCGGGAAAGTGTCTTTGCTGTCATTTCTCTCTGGAATAGCTAGGACAGGTAGGTAAGATTAAATTTATTTAGGGGGCGGAAGGCACTCTAGTATGCTTATGCACGCCCTTTACTGACCTCTTAGGAATCTGGCGAGGTCAACCATGGATAGTCTAAGGGCAAAATATTGGGGGTTTTTTACAGTCAAATTTTGAGCGGTTAATATTAAGCTTGAATCTGTTGTGTGCTCTTGTGTTGTTGTGGTTGAAGCTGAAGTATGTAATACTTATTGCAAATTCTTTAATGTAATGCAATTCCTCCCCCCCGCCCAACATTAAGTTTAAGTAGAAATTATAGTGATTTCCAAGAAAGGAAACACGATTTGAGTATTGCCCACAAGATCATATGCTGCAACGTCCTACCGCTCAATGACTACTTCAGCTTCAACCGCAACAACACAAGAGCACGCAACAGATTCAAACTTGACTGTAAAAAATATGACTTTAACAATCGAGTTGTCGAAGCGTGAAACTCATTACCGGACTCAATAGTGTCAACCCCTAACCCCCAACATTTCTCCCTTAGACTCTCCACAATTGACGTCTCCAGATTCCTAAGAGGCCAGTAAGGGGCATACATAAGTGCACTAGTGTGCCTTTCGTCCCCCTGTCCAATTGTCTTTCCTTTATCTCATATATCATATATATTTTCTTCCTTTCATATATCTTCTCCTCTATTTTTACATATTATCTTTATATATATTACTTCGTGTCTATTCTCTTCCATATGTATTGTGTATTGGACAAATGAATAAATAAATAAAAATAAATAAAATGTTGCTACCTAGTAGAAACTTTTAAAAATACTGTTGATTTTTTTTCTGTCCTCTTTTAACAAAACCCTTATTCCCCTTAGTAACATGATTGCTATTTCTCTGCAGATTGCATTCCTTCTACTGCAGTTCACGTTTGCTCTTTTAATCTCAGCATGTACACCATCTAGTGGACACTATGAAAATCTGCAACAGCAAACTGCAAAAAGAATTCTGAATTATTGGTTGCCCTAGAATTCAACAAGTTGATTGAAGTTATCTTTTTTTAAAAAAAAAAGGAGAGGGGGTGCCAGTAATTTTCCATGTCCAGCAAAGAGAACTTCTGAAGAGTCATGAATGACCTTTTAAAATTTGGAATATTTGGAAAATATTTCGTTGACATTTTAAGAGGACGTTTACAAGAATTCACAAAAGCGGTGCCAAAAATATTGAAGCCCTGAAGGTTTGGCACCTGACTACCTTTGATGCGGATTTCTGAGGCAGAACTAATCTATCTAATCGCCTCAGTTCAAGCGGAACTTTTTTGCAGACCATGTGAGGTGAGGTAAAGTGAGTGAGAAGAGGTAAAGTAAGGTGAGTGGGTGCTCCAAAATGGCGACTCATGACTGGCAATTTTATTGAATGGTCTCCAGCCCATCTGAGATGTCACCCTATGAAGTCTAAACGTGTGTTTGTTTTTAACTTTCCTTATGCATAGAAACATAGAAGTCTGACGGCAGAAAAAGACCTCATAGTCCATCTAGTCTGCCCTTATACTATTTTCTGTATTTTATCTTAGGATGGATATATGTTTATCTCAGGCATGTTTAAATTCAGTTACTGTGGATTTACCAACCACGTCTGCTGGAAGTTTGTTCCAAGGATCTACTACTCTTTCAGTAAAATAATATTTTCTCACGTTGCTTTTGATCTTTCCCCCAACTAACTTCAGATTGTGTCCCCTTGTTGTTGTGTTCACTTTCCTATTAAAAACACTTCCCTCCTGGACCTTATTTAACCCTTTAACATATTTAAATGTTTCGATCATGTCCCCCCTTTTCCTTCTGTCCTCCAGACTATACAGATTGAGTTCATTAAGTCTTTCCTGATACGTTTTATGCTTAAGACCTTCCACCATTCTTGTAGCCCCTCTTTGGACCCGTTCAATTTTGTCAATATCTTTTTGTAGGTGAGGTCTCCAGAACTGAACACAGTATTCCAAATGTGGTCTCACCAGCACTCTATAGAGCGGGATCATAATCTCCCTCTTCCTGCTTGTTATACCTCTAGCTATGCAGCCAAGCATCCTACTTGAAACAGAAACAGCTGTTTTAGCAGTTTCCCTACCGCCTGACTGCACTGTTCACCCATTTTGAGACTGTCAAAATGGGTGAACAGTGCACTTGCATTTTTTAGATGCAAGACTAGTAAAATGTTGTTAGATTATTAAAGCATTTTTAAAATTTCTGGATGCTCATAACATCAGATAGAACCACTGAGTTTTAAAAAATGGTTTATTAAAAACATTCTAGAATACTACACAGAACTGCAAACAGAAATAATTCAATATGAAGATATAGAATAATCAAGATATAAAACGTCCTTTCAATAAATTGAAAGACACCAATATTGACACTCTCAAGAACAAAGGCAAAGAACTTTCCCAAGAATAATTGCTATTGTAGAAACAGCTGTTTTAGCAGTTTAAAAAAAGGTGTTCCGTGAAGAAATTTTATAAAAGGTATATGATGTAACTTGTTATTCAACGGAGTTTTTAAAATTGCTTTGGTTCATTGTTTAGGAATTACATTGTCATATCTGCAATAGGATTACCGTTTTTAGTCGCTGGATAGTTAAAACAGAGAATTTCAAATGGAGGATGATGGACCACTACTTTTATGCAATAGTATACTGTATTTGTAAAAGAGAAAATTGTTCATCATCATCATCATCATCATCATCATCATCATCATCATCATCATATTATTATTATTATTATTATTATTATTATTATTATTATTTATTGGATTTGTATGCCGCCCCTCTCCGCAGACTCGGGGCGGCTAACAACAATGATAAAAAACAACATGTAACAATCCAATTTAATAAAACAACTAAAACCCCTTATTATAAAAACCAAACATACACACAAACATACCATACATAACTTGTAATGGCCTAGGGGAAGGAATATCCTAACTCCCCCATGGTGAGTCTTGAGTAATTTGAGAAAGACAAGGAGGGTGGGGGCCATTCTAATCTCTGGGGGGAGTTGATTCCAGAGGGCCGGGGCCGCCACAGAGAAGGTATTGTACATCCAACATGTAAAAAGGCAAAAATATAGTTATTATAAGCACATTATGTTTATGTTCTATTACAGGGGTCTTCAATCTTGGCAATTTTAAGACTTGTGGACTTCAATACTCAGAATTTCTGATCCAACTTTGCTGGCTGAGGAATTCTGGGAATTGAAGTCCACAAGTCTTAAAGTTGCCAAGGTTGTAGACCTTTGTTCTATTAGACAACCATAGCAAAAGTTGATGAAGTGATCTACCCAAGTGTTTTTTCTGCAGTTGTCAAGTGGTTCGTGAGAAAAGGAAGTGGCCTTTGGAACACAGGGCTTCAATGAAAGAGCTGATTGGCTGAAAAGAAAGAGAGACCTAAGTTCAAATTATTCAAAGCCATGTGGGAGGAAGGTGGCCGTGTGAGCGATTCAGACCATGAATTAGCATAATCAAAGGCAGTTGAAGATGTGGGTTTTCAATTCAATTCAATTCAATTTATTAGACTTGTATGCCGCCCCTCTCCGAAGACTCGGGGCAGCTCACAACAATAATAAAAACAATATGCCAGCAAAAACAAATCTAATATTAAAAAGCACATAAAACCCTATCATATTTAAAAAAGCAAACAACATATACATACCCAAACATAAATATAAAAAGCCTGGGGGAAAGGTTTCTCAACTCCCCCATGCCTGGCGGTATAGATGGGTCTTGAGTAATTTACGAAAGGCAAGGAGTGTGGGGGCAGTTCTAATCTCTGGAGTGAGTTGATTCCAGAGGGCCGGGGCTGCCACAGAGAAGGCTCTTCCCCTGGGGTCTGCCAAATGATATTGTTTGGTCGACAGGACCCGGAGAAGGCCAACTCTGTGGGACCTTATCAGTTGCTGGGATTCATGCAGTAGCAGGCGGTTCCGGAGATACTCTGGTCCAATGCCATGCAGGGCTTTAAAGGTCATAACCAACACTTTGAATTGTGACTGGAAACTGATCGGCAGCCAATGCAGGCCACGGAGTGTTGCAGAAATGTGGGCGAATCTAGGAAGCCCCACAATGGCTCTCGCGGCCGCGTTCTGCACGATCTGAAGTTTCCGAACAGTTTCCAAAGGTAGCCCCATGTAGAGAGCGTTGCAGTAATCAAACCTCGAGGTGATGAGGGCGTGAGTGACTGTGAGCAGTGACTCCCTGTCCAAATAGGGCCGCAACTGGTGCACCAGGCGGACCTGGGCAAACGTTTTGCCACATTTGTTACAGTTTGCAACATTATTTATTGTCTGTTTCACCAGGGGACAATTTCTCGGTCTCCTGCCCAGTTTAAAACACGTCCCACTGAAGGGCTTGTTCTGGAGGGTTCCTCTTACTCCTTGCTCAATGCCAGACCTTTTGGGAAGCTCTTACAAGCAGCACTCAGGGAATGAATTAATCCATGCTTGGGAAGCGATCCTTCTAGCATTTGGCGTATTGCAATGAGGTTTCCTCATAAATAAAAGCTCGAAATAAATGTGCCATTGGGCTCAAATTTGCAGCTGGAAGGTTGAGGGGTGTGTGGAGGGATTCTAGGGGGAACAGCAATTATTATTTTCATTTTAAAAAAAAGGAGAAAAAAAGAATTCACATTAGCACACGCATGTGTCATGGCCCCAGCTGGAAAGGAGAAGGGCATACGAGCAAATTATTATTATTTTTATTATTTAATATATTTATTAAACCACAGCTTGTAACAGGAAACTGCAGCTGTGGGAGGGAAGGAAAAGAACGGGTTTTTTCTTCTTCTTTAGACCATATGCAAGCATTTGCTTTCAATCGGCTAAAGAAGCCAGGCCTTTCTGATTTGACATCAAAGTGGACATGGCTCCCCTTTAATTCCATAGTGGCCATCCATCAGGCCACGGGTTGTCAACTGCTGGTGGTGAATGCCAGTTCAGTTTGTAATAAGGGCACTCATACCCATGACTTTGTTGTTATTTAACTTAATTTAATTTAATTATTTAATTTAATTTAATTTAATTATTTATTCAACTCCTATCCCGCCCAATTATGGGTCTCATTAACTGTTGTGGTTAGCTTTGGCCCAGCTCCTGCCCCAAGGCCTGTGGATGTGGGGGAGACATCCACATGCTGCAGGCCTGTTTTGCCCCCGGTGGAATCTGCTGATGAAGGCTCCTCTGACCAAGGAGACATGAGTGACAGGGAGGAGGAGAGTGGGGCAGACAGCTCAGAAGGAGATCAATTATCTAGCTCCTCCTTGGATTCAGAACAAGAGTTGATGATACAGCCATGCATGCGGAGAGCGATGCATAGGCAGCAACAACTGAGAGATTATTATCAAAGAAAATGAGGCCACCTGTGGTTGGGTGGGGCTGTGGTAATTAGTGAGGCTGCTATAAATAGCAGCCTGTGGGTTTGGCCATTGTGGAGGATTATCTGATCATTGTGTTTCGTGCCTGCTTTGCTGACTTCGACCTTGGTGTGCTGATTTTCCCCCGCTTTGAAACTAAACCAGAGCAAAGTGTGTTTCACTTTGTGAAAGAAGAAGGACTGTGAATTGCCTCACAGCTGCAAACTAAGTATCACAGAACTGATAAGGGACTTGTACAAATTATCAATTTGTTTGGAGACGAGTGCTCTTTGCTATACAAAAAGAGTGCTTTGTTTATTTGCATTTTTGGTATAAAGAACATTGTTTTGAATTTTCAAACGTGTGTGTGTCTGAAATTGTATCTGTGCATTTTTGGGAGGATTCTATCAGAGAGCTCGACAGAACATTAACCAAGACACGTTGGCTTTCAGGGACCAGGAGATAGGTCTTCTGTGCTGTGGCCACAATTCTCCCTTCAGAGATTAGATTATCTGTATCCTATTCACCTTTTGTAAGGCTTTGAAGCTCTGGTTATGTGTGTTGAAACCAGTGATGGGCTCCTATGGGTATGGTCAGGAACGCAGTACCGATAGCAAAATTTGGAGCTCCACCCCAGAGCACCCAATTTGCACTGAAAGCTGTTGAAACAAAATGCATAAGCCATGGCCACAGTGTGGTAGTAAAAATTTTGGTAGCCCATCACTGGTTCAAACCTGAGTTTGTTTAAGGGTCCTGTTTTGTTAACTTTTTTACTTTTAATTTTGTATTGAAATTACACTGATCCTTTCTAATCCTGTAATATATATATTAAAAACATGTAACCCTTTCCTGGTACAGAGCTGAAGGGATTGGATACTGTAGCCTAGAGGTTAATTCTCTGCCTTAAAAGGCAAAGGCTGCAAGTTCAAGTCCCAGCGAGGGTATGGCTAGCCAATGAGGCCAGAACAAGGTCGAAATAGATCTATCCTAGTCTCCCTTAATTTTCAAATTCAGCAAAAACATGTGACAGACACACACACACATCTCAATCACAGTAGTTTGATTGCAGTTTGTAAGTGGCCATTTGATTCTCGTCTCAATATTCCAATTTGATGTCCTTACAATTTTCTACATATCTTCCTCTTTCTACAACTAGAGAAATCCAGTAATAAAAGCTAGCAACATTTCTCCTCCTTTTATTCCTCTGAGATTTCACGGCACATCAGACCTTCTTTTAGGCACCCAATTTGCAATGAAAGATGTTAAAACAAAATGCATAAGACACACCCACAGTGTAGTGGTAAAAGGTTTGGTAGCCTATCACTGGTTGAAGCCTGAGTTTGTTTAAGGGTCCTATTTTTTTTTAACTTTTTTACTTTTATCCTTAGAATTTATATTGACTGGTTTCTAATATGATTTGATTGCTTATTTGTACCTGGACCATCATTAAGTGTTGCACCTTTTCTTTTATGTACCAAGAGCATATGCACCAAAGACAAATTCCTTGTGCGTCCAATCACACTTGGCCAATAAAGAATTCTATTCTATTCTGTTCTGCTCTATTCTAAATTAACATCCATGGCAATACTTTTCATTTGGGGACCATATATACTGGTATATTTATTTGCACTGTTTTATTGCTTCTATGTTTTTATCATAGATGCTATCCAGAGTTCCTTATTGAGATGATTGACTATAGAAATCAAACAAACACAAACAAACAAATAACCAACCTGCCTTCCATTGAGGACCTGTATACTGCACGGGTCAAAAAGAAGGCGGGGAAAATATTTACTGACCCCTCACATCCTGGACACAAATTGTTTCAACTCCTACCCTCAAAACGTCGCTACAGAGCACTGCACACCAAGACAAGTAGACATAAGAACAGTTTTTTTCCGAACGCCAGCACTGTACTAAACAAATAATTCCCTCAATACTGTCATAGGGGTCAAATAAGCAATGAAGAAGCAATATTAATAAAAATCTTAGTATATAAGCAACAAGAAAGTCCTATCAGACTTTCTACTAAATCTGCACTTCTATTCTACATTCCTATCACCCATTTCCTCCCATGTTGACTGTATGACTGTAACCTGTTGCTTATATCCTAAGATTTTTATTAATATTGCTTCTTCATTGCTTATTTGACCCCTATGACAATCATTAAGTGTTGCACCACATGATTCTTGACAAATGTATATTTTATTTTATGTACGCTGAGAGCATATGCACCAAGACAAATTCCTTGTGTGTCCAATCACACTTGACCAATAAAAAAAAATTCTATTCTATTCTATACTTAAACTTCCTGCATGCTTGCTTTAAGTAAAATTGTTTATAACGACAGGGATTAGAACAATGAAAGAACAATAAGATGTGATTATAATCCTGGAAGACGATTCCAGCCATCCCATGAAGGCATAGGTTCATAGCAAAATTACAGTACTGTGCAACATCCTACAGGTCTCTTCCATTCAATCTGGATCATCCATAGCTGTGTTTTTTAACCTTGGCAACTTTTGTATGGACTTCAATATCCTGACTAGAGAATTCTGGGAATTGAAATCCACACTTCTTAAAAGTTGCCAAGGTTAAGAAACATTGCTCTGGAGAATAAGTGAGCAAGAAAAACGGTAATGCTTTGCGTCAGAAAGTATTCCTGAACTAAGCTAAAAATCCAGCTAATCTAGCAGCTACTTCCCATAGTTGCTAACCAAACATCCCTGATGAATGTAGAAGTAAGTACTTTTTTCCTGCTAGGTCCTCAGGGTTGTAGGTCTTTAACAGCTGTTGTTAATTAGTATAATGTGTCCTAAAAGTAACCTTTTCAAAGTGGCATTGTTACATCTTTATTTTTATTTATTTTTATTTATTCATTTGTCCAATACACAAGTACATAGGAAGAAAATAGACATGTGATAATATAAAAAGGGTAAAGTGAACTTAGAGGAGAGGATATATGAAAGAAAGAAAATATATATGATAAGTGAGAGAAAGGAAAGACAATTGGACAGGGGACGAAAGGCATACCAGTGCACTTATGTACACCCCTTACTGGCCTCTTAGGAACCTGGAGAGGTCAATCGTGGAGAGTCTAAGGGAGAAGTGTTGGGGGTTAGGGGTTGACACAATTGAGTCCGGTAATGAGTTCCACGCTTCGATAACTCGATTGTTGAAATCATATTTTTTACAGTCAAGTTTGGCGCGGTTTGTATTGAGTTTGAATTTGTTGCGTGCTCTTGTGTTGTTGCGGTTGAAGCTGAAGTAGTCATTGACTGGTAGGACATTGCAGCATATGATCTTGTGGGCAATACTTGAATCATGTTTTAGACGCCGTAGTTCTAGACTTTCTAAGCCTAGGTTTGTAAGTCTATTTTTGTAGGATATTCTGTTTTGAGTGGAGGAGTGAAGGGCTCTTCTGGTGAAATATCTTTGGACATTTTCAAGGGCGTTGATGTCTGAGATGTGGTATGGGTTCCAGACAGATGAGCAGTAGTCTAAGACAGTGTTTCCCAACCTTTTTTGAGCCGCGGCACATTATTCGTATTTTCAAAATCCTGGGGAACACTGAAAGGGGGGGGCGGGCTAAAGAAAAGTTTGGACAAAAAAACCCTCTCTCTTCCTCCCTTTCGCTCTATTTCTCCCTCTTTCTCTCTTTTCCTTCCTTCCCTTCATTCTCTCTCTCCATCCCTCTTTCTTTCTTTCTTCCTCTCTTTTTTGCTCTCTTTCTCTCTCCCTCCTTCCCTTCCTCTATGTCTTTCTCTCTCCCTTGCTCTCTCTCTCTGTCTCTCTTGCTATCTCTTTCTTGCTTTTTTCTCTCTCTCTTGCTCTCTCTCTCTCTTTCACTGTCTTGCTATATGTCTCTTTCTTTCTCTTTGCCTCTCTTGCTATCTCTCTTTCTCTCTCTGTCTCTCTTGCTATGTCTCTCTTTCTTTCTCTTGCTCTCTCTCTCTGTGCCTCTCTTGCTAAGTCTCTCTTTTTCTCTTGCTATGTCTCTCTTTCTTTTTCTCTCTCTCTCTGCCTCTCTTGCTATGTCTCTCTTTCTCTCTCTCTTTCTCTATCTCTCTTTCTCTGCCTCTCTTGCTGTCTCTCTTTCTTGCTCTGTCTCTCTTTCTCTGCCTCTCTTGCTATGTCTCTCTTTCTCTCTCTCTCTGCCTCTTATATGTCTCTCTTTCTCTCTCTCTCTCAGCTGACTGCAAGCGGGAGCCCTGACGGCGGCAGCTGGATATGGTGCTGGACACCGTATATGCCAGGCACGCAGCGCCAGCATGTACGATGTCCAGCAGTACGTCCAACCGCCACCGTCAGGGCTCCCACTTGCAGTCAGCTGAGAGAGAGCGAGCGAGCGATCCCTCTCGCTGCCGCCATCTCCCCCGACTGCCTGCGGCCGCTGCGGCCACCCCCCTCCCCGCTCCCATCGGACACTTGCCGTCGACGAAAGAGGAGCTCCAGCTGGGCGGGGCGCTGCCGGTACTTCCGTCCTGGGGCTCCCGCTCGCAGCTATCCCCCGCCTCCTGCTCGATGCCGCGGTTTTCGGCGCTCTCCTGCTGGGCCCCAAAGAAAGAAGGCGCCCCAGGACGGAAGTACCGGCAGCGTCCCACCCAGCTGAAGCTTGGCGGCACACCTGGCCATGTCTCGCGGCACACCAGTGTGCCGCGGCACACCGGTTGGGAAACGCTGGTCTAAGATGGGTCTGGCAAAAGTTTTGTAGGCTCTTATGAGTAGAGTGAGATTGCCTGAGCAGAAGCTGCGTAGGATCAGGCTGACAACTCTAGAGGCATATCTAACTCTAACTTGGTATATCTAACTCTCAGAATGTGAGATACAATGCATGAGAAACTGTCGGAAGAGTTTCTCTGAGTAATCAAACTGAATTCTGAAATCAGCACTTGGGAAACTGTTTAGTTTAGATTAAAAAAAATGAACTGAAGGCATCTTAAAGATGCAGAAATGGTAAGGCTCGGAAGTAGAAAATTTATGTGCAGCCCCCTTTTTTGCAAAAACATTCAGTTCAAAATTGAACAATCTACACTGTGTCTACACTGTGGTTGGGCGGTAAGAAAAGCAAGTAGGATGCTTGGCTGCATAGCTAGAGGTATAACAAGCAGGAAGAGGGAGATTGTGATCCCGCTATATAGAACGTGGTGAGACCACATTGGGAATACTGTGTTCAGTTCTGGAGACCTCACCTATGTTTCTATGTCTGGTTTGGTGCTGCAACCCAACAGGACCGACACAGACTTTAGAGGATCTCACCTACAAAAAGATATTGACAAAATTGAACGGGTGCAAAGACGGGCTACAAGAATGGTGGAAGGTCTTAAGCATAAAACGTATCAGGAAAGACTTAATGAACTCCATCTGTATAGTCTGGAGGACAGAAGGAAAAGGGGGGACATGATCGAAACATTTAAATACGTCAAAGGGTTAAATAAGGTCCAGGAGGGAAGTGTTTTTAATAGGAAAGTGAACACAAGAACAAGGGAACACAATCTGAAGTTAGTTGGGGGAAAGATCAAAAGCAACATGAGAAAATATTATTTCACTGAAAGAGTAGTAGATCCTTGGAACAAACTTCCAGAAGACATGGTTGGTAAATCCACAGTAACTGAATTTAAACATGCCTGGGATAAACATATATCCATCCTAAGATAAAATACAAAAAATAGTATAAGGGCAGACTAGATGGATCATGAAGTCTTTTTCTGCCATCAGTCTTCTATGTTTCTATGTTACTTTGCTATACATAAAGCACGTGGTTAGACCAGTTCATTCATTATACTACTGCTGTGTATATTTTTAGACTTTCTGAACAAGCAGAAAATATAATGTCCTCTCCTTGCTGTTCCAACAAGCCAATCAATATTATTGAATCATCCCATTTCCTTAGCCAGACTATATGCCATTAAGAGCAAATCAAACCCAAACAGTAATTGTTCAGGATAACACTAAGCTGACTTGTGAAAATAACTCTTTGGCTCCAGATATGAATCCCACTCTGTATCCTACACTACATGCTGTCTTCTGATGTGGTATTTTCAATAGAACTCTTGAAGCTCTTCATTCTCTACATCAATGACCTTTGCGTATACATCACAAGCAACTGTGTCTTCTTCGCCGACGATGTAAAACTCTTCAACACCACCGATAACACAACTACTCTCCAAAAAGACCTTGACGCTGTTTCTGAGTGGTCTAACACATGGCAACTCCAAATCTCAACTTGCAAATACTCTTTCCTACACATTGAATCTGAACGCCAAATACGAACTGAATAATCAAATTATCACAGATAATCCCCACTTGGTTAAAGACCTTGGTATACTAATAACAAAAGATTTAAGTGCCAAAGCCCACTGCAACAATATAGCCAAGAAGGCTTCAAGAGTTGTAAACCTAATCCTATGTAGCTTCTGCTCTGGCAATCTCACACTACTTACCAGAGCTTACAAAACTTTTGCCAGACCCATCCTCGAATACAGCTCATCTGTTTGGAACCCATATCGCATCTCAGACATTAACACCCTTGAAAATGTCCAAAGATACTTCACCAGAAGAGCCCTTCACTCCTCCACTTGAAATAGAATACCCTACGAGACTAGACTTTCAATCCTGGGCCTAGAAAGTTTAGAACTAAGACGCCTTAAACCAGATCTAAGTATTGCCCACAAGATCATATGCTGCAACGTCCTGCCTGTCGGCGACTACTTCAGCTTCAACCACAACAACACAAGAGCACACAACAGATTTAAACTTAATATTAACCGCTCCAAACTTGACTGTAAAAAATATGACTTCAGTAACCAAGTTGTCGAAGCATGGAACTCATTACTGGACTCCATAGTGTCATCCCCAAACCCCCAACACTTTACCCCTAGATTATCTATGGTTGACCTATCCAGATTCCTAAGAGGTCAGTAAGGGGTGAGTACTAGTGCACTAGAGTGCCTTCCGTCCCCTGTCCTATTGCTCTCCTATATCTCCTATACCTTTCTTCTATTCCTATATCTCTTCTTCTATTCTTTCATTGATATGTTCTATTACTATACCTTCTTTTCTATTATTTCTTAGATATATTTTACTATGAGTATCTCCTCTATAACCTTCATCATGTATTTTACTATGTCTATATAGATATATACCCACTAAAACCCTCATTGTGTATTGGACAAAATAAATAAGTAAGTAAGTAAGTAAGTAAGTAAGTAAGTAAGTAAGTAAGTAAGTAAGTAAGTAAGTAAGTAAGTAAGTAAGTAAGTAAGTAAGTAAGCAAGCAAACAAGTAAGCCATGCCAATCCAAGGGCCGCAGGCCTAAACAAAGCCCACAAAATGACCAAGGATGTGTAAAAACTGCAATATCACGTGGACGCCATGGGTGGCTGATCCAACACACCAAATTTGTATGTTTTTATATATTGGGGTTTCTTGTTTTTTAGACTTTTTAAATGTATTATTGTTATTTTAGATTCCAACTATTAGATTTGTTATTATATATTGTTTTTATCATTGCTGTAAGCCGCCCCGAGTCTACGGAGAGGGGCGTCATACAAATCTAATAAATAATAACAATAATAACAATAATAATAATAATAATTAATAATAATAATAATAATAATAATAGTTTCATAGATGAGGGAAAGGAGCAACCATAATGACAGCATATCTAAACCCTCCCACCAAAGAACAACCAACCAATTAACATGTAGTAAATCTCCCGCCAAAACAACCTAACTTTCCCTAGTAACAGACACAACCAATAGAACAGCAATACCCCATTTCCGGGCAGGACATAACACCAGTGCTCTTTTGTTCACAAGCCCAAAGGTGAGACATAAAGACGCCATGCAACGAAATACAAAAAGCGAAACCATGAATATGGTTCAGCCGACAGATTCAAATTATTCTGTATGAGGGGAGTCCCACCTCACATGCTGCTTCCATTAACCGGCATCATATCCCTGGTCAATGGGGAAACCACTTAGATGCTTCTCTGGAGAACAACATGGCGCTGGAGCTTCTGGAAAGCTAAAGTCAAAACAGACGCAGAGAGTTGCCTGCCTGAACTGGCACCAGTCTGCCAGCTGCACAACACATGAGGCACCAGCTTGTCTTCTTAACATTAGCAAGGCCAGGAAGGGATTCATTAAGGAACTGAAAGCCACGGCTTGGCTTCTATCATCGTTGCATCCCTGTCCAGTTTTATATAGCAAACATTAGATTAGCAGAGAATAAGGATTATGTGTAGAAGGGATGCTTCAAACTGATAAAATGCATCCTGAACAGCTGTTATTTTTATTTTATTTTATTTTATTTTTTATTTTGTCCAATACACAATGAGAGTTTTAGTGGATACAATTGACACACACACACACATATATATATATGTGTGTGTGTGTGTGTGTGTTTTCGTAGATTTTCACAGGTACAGGTATGACGGTCTTGGCATATTCGGGTTTCTTCCTGTGTAGGATTTGGAAATTTCTGGCGACGTTTGGACGAACACCTCGTCGAAACATTGCCAGAAATTTCCAAATCCTACACGGGAAGAAACCCAAATATGCCAAGACTGTCATATATATAACGTAATAAAAATTAAAACCAATATAAAAACATTTATAGCATAAACATTTATAGCATAGCCAATATTATAATAAAATCATACACATTCAGCCCAATCCATCATACAGTAGTGGTCGAAAACATAACAAGGGGGCATGATTATCCCCAGGCCTGGGGAAATAGTAAAATACATGATGAAGGTTATAGAGGAGATACTCATAGGAAAATATATCTATGAAAGAATAGAAAAGAAGATATAGGAATAGAACATATCAATGAAAGAATAGAAGAAGAAATATAGGAATAGAAGAAAGGAATAGGAGATATAGGAGAGCAATAGGACAGGGGACGGAAGGCACTCTGTCTAGTACTCGCCCCTTACTGACCTCTTAGGAATCTGGATAGGTCAACCGCAGTGGCTTGCACTGGCTGCCGATCAGTTTCCAGTCACAATTCAAAGTGTTGGTCATGACCTGTAAAGCCCTACATGACATCGGACCACAATACCTCCGGGACCACCTTCTGCTGCACGAATCCCAGTGGCCGATTAGGTCCCACAGAGTTAGCCTTCTCCGGGTCCCGTTGACTAAACAATGTCGGTTGGCGGGGCCTAGGGGAAGAGCCTTTTCTGTGGCAGCCCCGGCCCTCTGGAATCAACTCCCTCCAGAGATTTGAATTACCCCCACCCTCCTCGCTTTCCGTAAAATGCTGAAGACTCACCTCTGTCGCCAGGCCTGGGGATAATCATGCCCCCTTGTTATATTTTCGACCACTACTGTATGATGGATTGGGCTGAAAGTATATGATTGTGTAGTTGGGGATTTTATTATAATATTGGCTATGCTATAAATGTTTTTATATTGGTTTTAATTTTTATTATTGGATTTGTAATGCATTGTATTATTATCATGTTGTGAGCTGCCCCGAGTCTTTGGAGAGGGGCTGCATACCAATCTAAATAATAATAATAATAATAATAATAATAATAATAATAATAATAATAATAATTCTATCTAGCTTGTTTAACCATAATGTAACCAAGTGTTCACAATGGCAAGAGGTTTGATTGTTCATTTCCTTATTTAATTGTAGCTTTTTATGGTCAAGATGTATCAACCTCAATGAAGGAATGGAATACAGTAAATTACAATTGATCCTTATGACTACATGCTACATATCAAGTTATTACATCTCTGCTCTCCCGCCTATCTTTTATCCTAAAAGGTACTGCAGCTTATTAAGGAAAAATGCAGGAAATATAGAAATCCTAATATTAATTTTTCACAGAAGGACAAGTTCAAATGTGATCCATATTTAAATGCATTACTTCTATAACTTTCTTTGAAACATGAGAGATAACGAACAGTTTTACAAATAATGCCACTTGTTCTGTTTTGTTCATAAAACCTTAAGGTCCAGTTGCCTAAGATATTAGCAACTTTATTTACTGGGCGATCCATATCTAAAGCTCTAATTGAGGTTGAAGTTCAATTTCAATTTATTGCAGCTGCTGTGTTAAGGACTTGGAATTTTTTTTTAAAAAAAAGAAGATTGTGCTCTTTAAAAGCCATTTCCTTGCAGGGGAAGTTGTGGATTGCAAAAGTGGAGGGGTGTAGGATGACTCCAGAATTTTACAAGCAATACTAAAAAAAAAAGCATTTTGGAAATGCTGTATTAAACAACAATCTGCAAAAACTCTTTTGACAGTCTCCAAACTCTAAACTTTTACCATTCTACCAAACTTTTAATGTAGAGTGAATTTTTATCCCAGTTCTTGACAGACAGCTGCTGTGCTTCAGGGAACACGTTGTCCTTAATAAGAGACACATGCAATAAAAAGCATCACTAGATTTCACTCTGGGAACCATAGAATAGGAGAAACCTGGGCAGTTCCTTTGTTGTTCCTTTTAGGGGTTAGTGGATCAGTATCTACATATTTACTAATTATTAGATCTACGAAGGCAGTTGTGCTTCAGTTTAGGAAAATGATGGAATTCTACACATCTAAAGCAGATGTAACATGTTTTCTTGGTGAGGCTTCACATTATTTGATGCACCCATCCTCAATTCCTTGTTGATCTGCATTCATGGAAGTCTTTTCGACTGCTCCAAGGTAGCTGTTTGCGTGCTTGGTAGCTTTTTCAGTTGTTCTCCCTACAAACTACCTAAATGATGAGCTCATAGCAATATGGAGGCTTCATTTTTTCAACTGCAAATAGGCTCTTTGTGTGAACTTTCCTTCAAATGAAATGGCTTTCTGTAACTTAGCACAATTTGATTAACTGTGGACATTTAGCTAAGGTGAATTTCTCCTCTGCAAATCAAATTTGCTGCAATTGGACTGATTTGGTTCTTTGCGATAAAATTTTGAATTTTATATTTTATGATTTCTGACAGTCTCAAAATGGGTGAGCAGTGCGGTCGGGCAGTAGGAAAAGCAAGTAGGATTCTTGACGGCATAGCTAGAGGTATAACAAGCAGGAAGAGGGAGATTATGATCCCGCTATGTAGAGCGCTGGTGAAACCACATTTGGAATACTGTGTTCAGTTCTGGAGACCTCACCTACAAAAAGATATTGACAAAATTGAACGGGTCCAAAGACGGGCTACAAGAATGGTGGAAGGTGTTAAGCATAAAACGTATCAGGAAAGACTTAATGAATTCCATCTGTATAGTCTGGAGGACAGAAGAAAAAGGGGGGACATGATTGAAACATTTAAATACTGTATGTTAAAGGGTTAAATAAGGTTCAGGAGGGAAGAGTTTTTAATAGGAAAGTGAACACAAGAACAAGGGGACACAATCTGAAGTTAGTTGGGGGAAAGATCAAAAGCAACATGAGAAAATATTATTTTACTGAAAGAGTAGTAGATCCTTGGAACAAACTTCCAGCAGACGTGGTTTGTAAATCCACAGTAACTGAATTTAAACATGCCTGGGATAAACATATATCCATCCTAAGATAAAATACAAAAAATAGTATAAGGGCAGACTCGATGGATCATGAGGTCTTTTTCTGCCATCAGTCTTCTATGTTTCTATGCTTTATATCATATAGGAAAAATAAGCATATAAATGAATAACAAATATGTTGCTATACGTATTTATGGCTCAAAACCGGGGATTTCATATGGATTGCTCTGTGCTGGTTGACATCTGCAGTTTCAATATACTGGAAAGTCTTTTTCTATAGGTTTTGTTTTATATATTTATTAATTTTTTTTATGCTGCCCATCTCAATAACAAGTATTAAATAAATTGAGGAACAGTCTCCTACCAGGTTTATGACACTGATTCTGTGTCTGTGAAGCTTCTGCACTGCTTTTTAAAGAGAACCTTTTAAAAATTACTTATATAAAAATAAAATATTTTTAAATATACGTACTTATTTAAAAATATATATACTGCTCAAAAAATAATAATAAAGGGAACACTCAAATAACACATCCTAGATCTGAATGAATGAAATACTGTATTCTCATTGAATACTTTGTTCTGTACATTTTAAAAATTACTTATATAAAAATAAGTATTTTTAAATATAAGTACTTATTTAAAAATATATATACTGCTCAAAATAAATAAATAAAGGGAACACTCAAATAACACATCCTAGATCTGAATGAATTAAATATTCTCATTGAATACTTTGTTCTGTACAGTGTTGAATGTGCACAACAGCATGTGAGATTGATTGTCAATCAGTTGCTTCCTAAGTGGACAGTTTGATTTCACAGAAGTTTGATTTACGTGGAGTTATATTGTGTTGTTTAAGAAGTGTTCTCTTTATTTTTCTTTTGAGCGGTGTAAAAAATTACAAAAGTCTCAGAGTGCCTTTGCATAAAGCATAGATTGACCACTAAGTTTATATTCAAGACTAATTTAAATAGAGATTTAAAATATTACCTCTACTTGGAGGCCATAAGATATTCTAGGAAAAAAACACTTTGTGCAATCAAACTCAGAACCATGATGTTCTAAAAATGCAGTGCCAGTTAAAAAGGGAAAATATTATCATACTAAACATTGGGTTGTTTTTGCAGCAATGCTGGTTTGAATTGTAGTACAACAATATCCAATCAAAGATCGTCTTAAGTTAATGCATTTTCGTTCAGTCTTGAAGCTGGTCCTTATTACACTAGAGATAATAAAATATGGTACATATGGTATTTCTCAACCCCCTTTTCAGGTTAGCATATTAAAATGTAGAAAATTAAAGGAGACTCTATATGACCAGGGCTAATGGAGAAGACTTGTTCTGTCTGTCTTCTAAGAATAATTACCAATGTTACAGCAATTTTAATTGCTCATTGTTATTAAGCACTTGCCTCAATTAGATGATAGCAGTTAGCCATCCCCAGTTCAATTCAATTCAATTCAATTTATTAGATTTGTATGCCGCCCCTCTCCGAAGACTCGGGGCGGCTCACAACAATAATAAAAACAATATTCCAGCAAAAACAAATCTAATATTAAAAAACACACAAAAACCTATCATATTTAAAAAGCAAACTACATATACATACCCAAACATAAATATTAAAAAGCCTGGGGGAAAGGTGTCTCAACTCCCCCATGCCTGGCGGTATAGATGGGTCTTGAGTAATTTACGAAAGACAAGGAGTGTGGGGGCAGTTCTAATATCTGGGGGGGAGTTGATTCCAGAGGGCCGGGGCTGCCACAGAGAAGGCTCTTCCCCTGGGGCCCACCAAATGACATTGTTTGGTTGACGGGACCCGGAGAAGGCCAACTCTGTGGGATCTTATTGGTCTCTGGGATTCGTGCGGTAGCAGGCGGTTCCAGAGATACTCTGGTCCAATGCCATGCAGGGCTTTAAAGGTCATAACCATCACTTTGAATTGTGACTGGAAACTGATCAGCAGCCAATGCAGGCCGTGGAGTGTTGCAGAAACGTGGGCAAATCTAGGAAGCCCTACGATGGCTCTCGCGGCCGCATTCTGCACGATCTGAAGTTTCCGAACACTTTTCAGAGGTAGCCCCATGTTGGTTTTAAAAACTAATTAGGTTTGAAAAGCACCAGAGAATTCCAAGCCTGAATGCTAGACTATAAGAAAATGTCAACCATTTGTGCACTGTCGCATAATTGTCAAAAAAGTGGCATGAACATGTCCATGAAGAGTTTCATTAAAGGATTGCCATGTTTCAGTACAATCATCCATAGTATCAGGACTTTAATCTACTTGACAATTCAAACCATAAGTCTATCTCTCAGGGATTGAAAAACAAATCAACTGGCAAAAATAATAGCAAAATTAATCCATTAACAATTTGCAGCTATCAATTTCTTCATAGGACATATGAAATTCAAAAGAATAGAGACGCTAACTAATACCAAAGCTTATGTTCAAGTTAAATTAATATATAGAAAAACTTCTTAGAAGAATATAAGACAATTTTAGGACGTTGCAAAAAAGTAGTTTGAGAGAAGCAAATATCAGAATTTTCAAATATATATAATAGTGTGACGTATCTAACATCATAGATTATTAACCCAAGGCCGTCCAACTAAATAAAGATACTATATGTGACTATCCCAAAACTGTCCAGAAAGTAGAATTTATACCACATGATGTCATCTATCATTTAGAAATATTCCAATAAAACAAATGCCATTGCTTGAGTTCAAATCCCCTTGGAGGACACCAGTTGAATATTTAAATAAATTATTTAGAAAAATGTATGGAAGGTTCTCCAGTAAGTGAGTCACTTTGTATTTATGTAACACTAGTTTGGGGGTGGGCGGTGATGGCTCAGTGGCGAGGGGGGCGTTTGCCCAGGTTCACCTGGTGCACCAGTTGGGGCCCTATTTGGACCGGGACTCACTACTCACAGTTACTCATGCCCTCATCACCCCGAGGTTCGACTACTGTAATGATCTCTACATGGGGCTACCTTTGAAAAGTGTTCGTAAACTTCAGATCATGCAGAATACAGCTGCGAGAGCAGTCATGGGCTTCCAAAGGTATGCCCATGTTACACCCACACTCCGCAGTCTGCATTGGTTGCCGATCAAATTCCGGTCACAATTCAAAGTGTTGGTTATGACCTTTAAAGCCCTTCATGGCATCAGACCAGAATATCTCCGAGACCGCCTTCTCCTGCACGAATCCCAGCGACCGATTAGGTCCGGGTCCCGTCAACTAAACAATGTCGGTTGGCGGGCCCCAGGGGAAGAGCCTTCTCTGTGGCGGCCCCAACTCTCTGGAACCAGCTCCCCCCAGAGATTAGAACTGCCCCTACCCTCCTTGCCTTTCGTAAACTCCTCAAAACCCACCTTTGTCGTCAGGCATGGGGGAATTGAGATATCTCCCCCGGGCCTATACAGTTTATGTATGGTATGTTTGTATGTATGTCTGATTAATAATGGGCTTTTAAAAATATTTTAAATTGTAAATTATTAGATTTGTTATGAACTGTTTTATTGTGTTGTGAGCCGCCCCAAGAGGGGCGGCATACAAATCTAATAAATAAATAAATAGAATAAATAAATGTGAGTAGATAAATAGGTACCACTTTGATGGGAAGGTAATAGCGTTCTGTGTAGTCATATAGTCATACTGGTCACATGAACAAAGAAATGTCTTCAGACAATGCTGGCTCCCTCGACTAAAAACCAGAGGTGAGCACTGCCCCCTAGAGTTGGACATGACTAAGATAAATGTCTACCTAAAACCATGTATTTTGCATATTTCCTATGTCATTGTAAAGTGCAGTAGAGAACAGAAGGAGTGAAAAGAAAAAAGGAAATAATAAAAGACAAAAATTATGAATATACCAAGGAAAAATTAAAAAATGACTTCCAGCTTCATCAAAAGTATAAACAATTTTATTAAAATTTTCTTAAAATCCAAGAAATGATCTATTATTGGATTTTTTCTCTATTTCCTTTTTCCAGTTAGCTTTAGTATTTTTTAAAAATCTCTATATTTCTGGGATGCAGAATGAACTTACATATCCAAAATACGAGTACAAACCATAAGAGATAACAGAATGCTCCGTAGGTAGAGTCCATTTCTTGCAATTTTATAATATCAATAATATCATTTTTAAACCAAATATTAAATGGTTTGTTGACAAATCAATTCATACCAGAAAATTCTGATTTTTCTACTGTGCATGTATTAATTTTTAACATGTAGACCACAATTATCCAACCACATTTTAATTAACATATAAGGAAATCAAGTCTGAAATTTGGTAATGCCAATTAAAACTATACTATTTATAGTTTCTTTTGTGTCCAAACCACATAGAATGGTCCACACTTTTTTTTCCAACCCAAAAGAGAGATGTATCCTATACAGATAAAATATTTTATTTTGGTCTTTGACAATAAGAAACTTTACATTGAATACACATACAGTTATTTATATGTTTCAATTGTAAAACTAATATCTGGTGTGGTGGGTTGGGTTAGATTGGGTAGAAGACAGCACAATTATTCCAAATTCATACAATCTACTTTAAATCTTATTCTCTGGCTTCCAATGCTAGAGGCAATAATCCCAAACTTTCCTTCATTAGGAAAAACCACTTATAAAAAATGTCTCTGTGAAGATTAGGAAATGTATTGTTATCCAAAAATAAAGAAAGGTCACTTTTATTTAATTTTGGGGTAATTAGAGTAGGTAACTTTACCCAGGTTTGGGAAGGATTGCCTTAGTCACTATAAATCACTAAGGCCCACAAACAACTGTGTCATTGCCCTAAAGATCAAGGATAAAAAATGGATAGAAGAGAAAAGAAAGCTTTGATATTTTTCAAACAATTTCTTGTATTCCCTCAAAACAAATTCCATTAGTCCAAACAACTTAAGAACTACTAATCTAATAATGGTTTCCTTTAAACAAAATGGTTATGTACCAATTAACTGGAATTCATGTAGCCGTTATTTTTAAATACAACATGCTCTGACACTAGAAATTTCATTTCAGCAGCTCTTTTTTAAAACAAATCAATAAATAGAAAAATTCAGTAACAGCCATCACTGATATTGCTGGTCCTGCAATATCAATGATGATATTATATGAGATGAAATATACGAGCCATTGCTGGAAGAACCAAAAACTAATGTTTTTCTTTTAGCACGGACTCTACTCAGTTATAGGAGAAAGGGATCCATCCCAGTCCAATTTTTTTTCTGCCACAGATCCATCTCTTTACCTTTCAATCACAATATGCAGAAGTCACTAACAGCACAAAATAAATGAGTTCCGATTTACTAGCCGCCCCGAGTCTTCGGAGAGGGGCGGCATACAAATCTAAGTAATAAATAAATAAATAAAATAATAAATAAATAAATTATTTTCATTTCCTTACGTGCTTTTACTTTATCTAGTGATAAAAATCTGTTCTGCAATTTTTCAAAAGTTCTCTTCTATTGAGAAAGAGGCTTCTGGTTTTTTTTACTTTAATTCACAAGATGCTCGAATATTCTTCTCAACTTTCTCTAGGCATTTTTTGGTTGACTTTACTACTTGGAGAGGAGCATTACTCCCTATATTCTTATTTTTGTTACATAGCGTATCCCCAAACCCCCAACACTTTACCCTTAGATTATCTACGGTTGACCTATCCAGATTCCTAAGAGGTCAGTAAGGGGCGAGTACAAGTGCACTAGAGTGCCTTCCGTCCCCT